>NC_056545.1:19839566-20139566 GCF_910596095.1 Thunnus maccoyii
GGCTATCTCGTGGACGAGCCTTCACAAAGGCCCAAAGAGACATCATTGAAGAGTGCCTCATGGCCTTGTGCAAGTGAGTTTAACCTCATGACAGACTTTTCATGTCATTTAATACTGCCAGGTTTATAGTTCAAAGTTATCATTATTTTTCTTTCTTCCAGACATCTACGCCCATCCATGCTTCAGCATCTGCTACGACGACTGGTGTTTGATGTGCCCATTCTTAATGAGTACGCCAAAATGCCTCTGAAGGTATGAGGACATTTTAACGGTTTTTAAACTGTTCAAAACATGATTACCCCTCTGATGTTCCTCTGCTATTAATTTTTCACTTGCACTTTTATTTTTTTGTGGTCTGCAGCTTTTGACCAATCACTATGAGCGTTGTTGGAAGTATTATTGCCTCCCTAATGGCTGGGCCAACTTTGGACTTGCATCAGAAGAGGAGCTGCATCTGACCCGAAAACTGTTTTGGGGGATCTTTGAGTCCCTTGCACATAAGGTGGAGCTGCTGAAATACAAGACATTTCTTTTTAATAAAATAGATAGTGTGTGAGCATATTGCAATATGTATTTTATTGTGATTTCAGAAATTTGATGCTGAGATTTTCAAAATTTCAATGCCATGCATCTGCGCCATTGCTGGGGCCATTCCTCCAGACTACGTTGACGCCAGCTACTCCTCCAAAACAGAGAAAAAAGCATCAGTAGATGCAGAGGGAAACTTTGATCCTAAACCAGTAGAGACTACAAAGTGAGAGGATTTTTCTGTTTTGTCATTATATCTCTCTGTAACTTAATTGATGCTAAATGTACTGAATCTTTCTCCAACCACAGCACTATCATCCCTGAGAGACTGGATCCCTTTATCAACAAATATGCTGAATATACACATGATAAATGGGCTTTTGAAAAGGTAGAACTTTTGTTTTCACTTACTGTAATTACTTTGAATAATCAAATACCATTCTTCAGCTAATTCAGGGGCAATGTTTTGGATTAGTTTGATCTGTACAACAGCTTTACATCATTAGCTGGAAAGCATAGGAGTTATAATTCCAAATGGATACAGACCAACTGCAAATAAAAAAGTATGCATGAATGACAGCTGTAATACATATAATGTATTTGCATGTATGTTTCAGATCCAGAATAACTGGTCATATGGCGAGGTGCTGGATGAAAATGCAAAAACTCATCCGATGCTCAGACCATACAAAACTTTCTCAGAGAAGGTAAGTGCGTTAAATGTTTCTGTACTTTTACTTAATCTGTCTCTGCCTCTGAACACACTGACTTTCCTTCTTACAGGACAAAGAGATCTACCGCTGGCCAATCAAAGAGTCAATCAAAGCCATGCTTGCATGGGAGTGGAACTTAGATAAAGCTAGAGAGGAAGAAGAGTCAGAAAAGAAGAAGGCAGTATCACGAAAAATCTCACAGACTGCTCAGGTATAGAGCAGTTGGATAAATGCACTGATACTTAATGATGTCATCAGAGTAATATTATTTATTGTACATCATGATAACTCTTCCTGTTCTAGGCAACCTACGACCCAAGTCATGGTTATAGTCCGCAGCCTATTGACATCTCACACATGGCTCTTTCAAGAGACCTGCAGGTATGGCAGTATATCTTTGAACCTTCTGTGCTGTTATCTTAGCATCTGATAAATATTAATATAGTGTTTTCTGTTCACAGTCTATGGCAGAGCAACTGGCAGAAAATTACCATAACACCTGGGGACGGAAGAAAAAGTTGGAGCTGCAATCCAAAGGTGAGATATTTTTTAGATAAAGGAAACTAGACATTTGGAAAATGAGAGATTTGGCTTTTGTCCATTTTCTTCAAGAGTTTTGATTGTGCCTCTGTTTTGTGTAGGAGGTGGAACACATCCTCTTCTGGTGCCCTATGACACCCTGACAGCCAAAGAAAAGGCACGAGATAGAGAGAAGGCTTATGAGCTGCTCAAATTCCTGCAGCTTAATGGATATGCTGTCACAAGGTAATAATGCAGCAGATCATTTAAATAGAATATTCAGCAGTGTATTGTATTTGCTTTTTATTATTAAAATTTGTTTTACAACATCTGTTTAATATTTTAATTGTGATACCTTTACGCTGATCAAGTTGAAAGCAATCAAAATGAGCTGATGCATGTAGTTATGCAATTCTCATAACAGTGACTTAAACTCTGTTTCACTTCAGGGGCCTGAAAGATATGGAGTCAGACATTTCCTCCATCGAGAAGAGATTTGCGTATGGTTTCCTGCAGAAGCTGTTGAAATGGATGGAAATTGCCCAGGAGTTTATCGCTCATCTTGGTACTGTGGGGCAAAGATGGAGAACAAATTATGTAACATGTGATAGAATTGTATTAGTTTAACTTAGTAGTTTTTTTTGTACAAGTTCATTGCGATGCTATCATGCTTTGGGATATGTTTTGCAGAGGCTGTGGTAAGCAGTGGACGAGTGGAAAAGTCTCCTCATGAGCAGGAAATCAAATTTTTTGCCAAGGTAAGACTATTGTTTAAACCTAAAGTGGTCAAAATTTTGAAGACCCAACTTGTCTTCATTACTGTACTAAGTGTAAGAACTCCACTTCTTCCAGATCCTGATGCCTCTAATCAACCAGTATTTCAAAAACCACTGCCTCTACTTCTTGTCGACACCTGCAAAAGTTCTGGGTAGTGGTGGCCATTCTTCCAATAAGGAGAAGGAGATGATTGCAAGGTGATCTTTCTCCTATATATACAATGCGCACAGATGTTATGTCATGTATTGTTTTCATAAATCACTTTCCCCCCACTTTTTTGTATCAATTTTTTCTTGCATTTTCCTTTCCTTCCTTTTCTCTCCCTTCTCACCATAGTATCTTCTGTAAAATGTCTGCTCTGGTGAGACACAGAGTTTCTCTCTTTGGTAAGCTGTCAGTTTCTCCTCATCTTTCTGAAGGTTTTCACTCTTTTCTATGTTTCCTGTATGTATTTTTCAGTCACGCAGGTTAGAGCAAGTGCAGATGGTCTTATTGTACAGCTACTAGACATGAGCATTAAATATGTGGTGATACAGAACTGTATTTTTATGTGCAGGAACGGATGCTTCAGGAATTGTTAACTGTCTTCACATTCTGGCACGATCACTGGATGCAAGGTTTAGTATTTTTAATTTTCTCACAAGATGCATAGTGCCATTAAGATGAATATAGTTCGCCGTGGTCCTGTTGGAGATTTTTTGTTTGTTTTGTTTTTGTTTTTCATTATAATCTTTCTTATTGGCTTTATTAGGACAGTAATGAAGTCAGGCCCTGAGATTGTGAAAGCAGGGCTGCGGTCATTCTTTGAGAGTGCTGCTGATGACATAGAGAAGATGGTAGAGAACCTCAAACTGGGCAAAGTATCCAAAGGGAATCAGGTAATAGAAGTACGCGATATTTGACTTGGCCTGACTGTTGCTAATTAATCTGCTGAACACGGCTTCTTTCCTTTAAAGCAAGTGAAAGGTGTGTCCCAGAACATTAACTACACAACCATTGCCCTGCTGCCAGTGCTTACCTCCTTGTTTGATCACATCGCTCAGCACCAGTTTGGAGATGATGTCATCCGTGAGTGCTTTCATATCACTACTACTTCTGATTTTACATGATGTGTGTTTATTGATTTATCCTAACATTACTCTGTTGCTTGTACACAGTGGATGATCTACAGATGTCATGCTATCGCATTATGTGTAGCATCTACTCACTAGGGACTGTCAAGAATCCACATGTTGAGAGGTAACTTTAGATCTCCATTCTTTAGAATCTGTATAGTAATTCAGAAGTTGATTCTGAGCAGACTTTTTTGGTATTGCTTTTACATTTACAGACAGAGACCAGCTCTTGGAGAGTGTTTGGCTCACCTTGCAGCAGCTATGCCTGTGGCTTATTTAGAGCCTCATCTAAATGAGTTCAACGCTTTCTCTGTCTACACCACAAAGACACCCAGGGAGAGAGCCAGTGAGTGTGTTACCCTCTCCTTAGATTTATTTTCTGTATTACAAAGTCATTGTCCTGAATTTTGTTTCTTTCACCCCTTCTATCATGAATGCCAAAGTCTTGGGTCTTCCCAATGAGGTCCAGGAATTATGTCCAGATATTCCAGAGCTGGATGCTCTGCTAAAGGACATTGGGGACTTGGCAGAGTCAGGGGCTCGCTATACTGAGATGCCTCATGTGATTGAAATCACTTTGCCTATGCTATGTAACTACCTGCCTCGCTGGTGGGAGAGAGGACATGAGAACTCCCCTGAGATGGAGGGCCGACTCTGCACTGAAGTCACCTCAGAACATCTTAATCAGCTGCTGGGCAGTATCATGAAAATTGTAGTCAACAACTTGGGTATAGATGAGGCCTCTTGGATGAAGAGGTTGGCTGGTGAGCAGTGTTTTCAATTATATTAACACAGTGTACGCCCAAGAAGTTTTTTTGTACAAGTGAGATGACACCAGTTGTTTTCTCTCCTAGTGTTCTCACAGCCTATCGTGAGCAGGGCAAAACCAGAAATGCTCAAATCCCACTTTATCCCAACAATGGAGAAGCTGAAGAAGCGCACTTCAAAGGTGGTGGCTGAAGAGGACCATCTGCGGATGGAGGGGAAATCAGAGGGTGATGAGGAGGACGGCACTATACGTGATGAGTTTGCCGTCCTCTGCAGAGACTTGTATGCCCTCTACCCTCTCCTCATTCGCTATGTGGACAACAACAGGTACAATAAAGTTACAAACACCAATGTGTCTTGAATTTTGAACTGTGGACCCTGCCTGGTACTGTCAGAATTGCAACATAATGCAGTTATCTTTTCATAGTTTACATTGTTCATTAGCCAAACTTGTTTTGTCTTTGGGGAGCCTTTAAGTAATTTGTTTGGCTGCAGGGCGAGGTGGCTGACATGCCCAGACCCAGATGCTGAGGAGCTCTTCCGAATGGTTGGAGAGGTCTTCATATTCTGGTCCAAATCTCATGTGAGTATGTGTATTTGGCCTTTGAATGCAGCCATTTGTAGCAACCTATCATTTACTGCATCATTTATTCTTTTCTCTCTACTGTAGAACTTCAAGCGAGAGGAACAGAACTTTGTGGTGATGAATGAGATCAATAACATGTCATTCCTCACCGCTGACAGCAAGAGCAAAATGAGCAAGGTGAGTTGATGAAAGGCAGAGTCAGTGCTGCGGTGCAGCTGGTATAGTCAAAAACCTTTAGGCTCATATTGCTGGCATATTGTGTAAGAACTATACATGTTCTTTTCTCTGTACCTTCATTATATGTCATGAGTTCATTTTGTTTGGGTTTATTGGGCTTAACATAACTAAGCCTGCTGTAATTGTTGGAGGTTTGATTTTAATTCGCAATTTGAGAGCGATAGCAGTTTTGTTAACTATATTCTCTTTTTGGCTGTCCCTTGTCCTCTTCTTTTGGTTGCGGCTGGGTTTCCAGGGCGGGGACTCAGAGGTTAGACTTTGTTCCTGCACGACCGCTGTGCTGACCGCATGGCACCTCACTTTGGGGGAGCTTTTCATCAACCTCCCCAGCACACTGGCATAAATGATCCACATACACTCTGACACATACACAAGTTACACACTTGTGCAAACATATACAAAGACATGCACATTCCACTCAGAGAGACATGATCTGACACAGCTAATTCAGTGCCAGTGACAAATATTTTTTCTGTACACACAGCTGTATCTACTTAGTCATGAATACTTTGCAGTCTAGTATGAGTGGAACAAAACTCAGTTGAGAATTTGTCATTGCTATAAATATATTATGTTATTTATATTAATAGAATATGAAAATCCTAGCCAGACGTTTCTTCAAAGGAGCAACAGATGGAGTGTGGATCCACTTACACTGTCATTAGTATTGCTATATGCTGATGTACACGTCTCTGCACTTGTGAACTGACCCACAGTCTTAGATCAGAACACTCCGTGTCTTACACAGAAAAACACCAATTCAAGTGCCTTAATCTAGTGCAAAACTACACATAAGAAAAAATTATACACATCGACAAACTGTGATGAATATGCACTATGGAAAGACACTTACACTGTTCTCATAAAGGATCACTGGACAATTGGGCAGGCCCCATCTGCGGGCCACCCCCAGTCCTGCCAGTGTGTGAGGGGGGGAGTCTGGAGGCGCTTGATGAAAGTACTCAGCTGTAGCGTTGGGCTCATGGCACTGGACTTTACACCAAGCCCAAGGTGGCAGTGAGAGCACAGTGCCATCATCCTGTCACTGAGTTTGCCCTTTTTTGATCATAGTTGAGTTGGAGTCTTCTAGTATGTCTTTTGTTTCTTTTCCTTGAAGGTTGGTTGATCTGTAGCGTTTTGTAATGCAGCTTTGTGCCACTAGGGGATGATGTTAGTCTTCTCTGTGCTCTTTCTTCTCTCCTCACTGGAAATGCCATGCCACATCATGGTTTAGTTTCCTTTACACTCCCTAGAATCCAAACCCACTAACACATGACTTGATGCTTAACATCACTGAAGCGGGTTTCTGGAGATAATTGTTGGGTTCTCACTTTAAAATGTGCTCAAAATGACCATGGATTTAACCAATACATTAATTCACACTTATCTAAATTATTCCCCAAAATGCTTTTCACCCTGTTTCCTCTAAACTAGTCATCCATAACACACTTGCATCTGGCACTGAATTGAGGAAGTGGCTGATGCGCTGAGTCAGTACCTCTCGCACTGATAGTGGGGGTGTAGGGCATCTGGGGTTGAGTTAATTATACACGTCCGTCTGGCAATGACACCCCAACAAACACCTCTGATGATAAGATTAGAGTTAGAGGCAGTAACTGGCCTCTTCTGTCTGTTTTTCCATGTCAGACTCGATGTATGTGTGAATCTAATGTGACTTTGTCTGGTTCCAGGCAATTATTGAACAGACTTACAATGTATTTTACAGTCTATAAAATACATTGTTTTCACAAGGCAAGATAAGAGTCTTCAACACCATAAAACAGACTTCTTAATGTTCTGAAGTTCAGTAGACCATATTAGATGCTTCTAATTATTTAGAATAATTTATATATTGTAAGCATAAATTTTCACATCTAGGGAGACTCCAGAAAGATCAGATAACAGAAGACCTGAATTATACAGAAACAGGACAGGAGTGCAGGAGGCGAGCACAGGGACAAATCCTAGTTTGCTTTAGATGTGTGCTTTTAACAGCCTGCAACTAACACATCTAACTTCAATTAAACTTTTAATTTCAAGAGTTTTGTTCTGTAACATCATCTAACATCTTAATCTTTCACCAGGGGCTGCTGTTGTTACAAAATGTAATCAACAAGTAGAGAAAAACATATGAGATTGTTTCGATTATTCATCTTGTTCGTGAATGCTGAATTGGTTGTCACTTGAATGGGATATGTTTTCTGTCGCATGTTTTGTAAAAGCAATTTCACGGATTTAGTTCCTTATAAGACCCACTCCTTCCAGCTTCCCGTTCCCAAAGCCAGTTATATCCCCACTTTGCCCCCACATTTTCACTATACCCTCTACTTACCAGTCTGAGCTCAGAGAAATAATGATATTTTTGTATTTGGGAAATCACAGGAATTTCAAATTCAGGCACTTTCTTTTCATTTACATGTTGTGACAGTAACATGTTTAATAAGAGTCCCTTAGTGAAAGTAGGTGGATATTTCTACATGGAGAGATCTGCTGTTATTACGTAATAACAGCTTACAGCACTGTGTATTGCTGAATCATCACTAAAAGGTAGGATGGTATACAAAAGGAAAATATGTGATCAGTAGGAGCAACACAAGCAATCAGGTTTGTCAAGAATTGTAATGAACACTGAACATGTTGACAAACTTATTTTATATTTTCTTTGTGTGATGGATATACTGTACATAGAGTCAGTTGCATTTTTTTTCTATAGTGGTGTTTCAGTTATTCCTGGCATTATGGGATAGATGGATAATTAGTAATAAGGGCTTATATCTATGAAAGTAACTGTCATGCATAAAATCAGGGCTGCAATGTATTTGATACAGAGCAGTGTTAACTCTGGCATTTTATGAGATACTGTGAATGCTTTTTGGTTCATTGTCCCTTTTCTCAGGGTGGCGGCTCAGATACCGAACGTACCAAGAAGAAGAGACGGGGAGATCGTTACTCTGTGCAGACTTCACTTATTGTGGCTGCCTTGAAAAAGATGCTCCCCATAGGCCTCAACATGTGCTCTCCCGCCGATCAGGAGCTAATCAACTTGGCCAAGATCAGATACTCTTTGGTAATGTTTTTCTGACTAATGAAATAGATTACGGTAAACAGTTGTTGTCTGATTTGTAAAATACTGTTGTACAGTGACCAAAAATGAACAACCCAAACCATTCTCCACAGGACTGATTGATAAAAGTTTTTTTATTTACCTTACAGAGAGACACTGATGAAGAAGTAAGAGAGTTCCTTCAGAACAACCTTCATCTTCAGGGAAAGGTATTATTCCATTCTGATAGACCAACCCTATAGTATTTATGTCCTAGGAATTGGATTTTGATGATAGATAATCAGTCCAGATACATTTCATAAAGTTTTGTGTCCCTGTGCCGTGGAAAGGTGGACAATCCATCCATGCGCTGGCAGATGGCCCTGTACAAGATAATGGCAGGCAAGGCCGAAGATGCTGACGCACCAGTAAAAGTTGTTAAGAGAGTGCAGGAGGTTTCTGCCGTCCTTTACCACCTTGAAGTGGTGAGCAAATATCCTCACTTGAACTTATAAGCAAGACACTCACTTTAGTAATTGCAGGCTGTTTCTCCAGCATAAAGTTTAAGGAATGAAAAATAAGATTCTAATGGAATAATTGCATAAATATTATTTGAATGAACATTGTACTATTTGTGTGTATGTAAAAATGATGAATAAATATTTTTGAGTTTGTTGTAAGGGGTATATGTAGCAGGTATGTGAAAGAAAAGTAAGAACATGCTGCACAAGCTCACTAAAAATACAGCAATAAGTACCTACCATTTTATAGAGAAATACTAGTAATTATTTGGGTCTAACAGCAAATCAAAACAGCAAATCAGAAGCTAAAAACTTCCTGAAAGTTTAACTACAAGTTAGTGCCCAAGAGTTCAAAATACTCAAAATATAGACTCATTTGCTGCAAATGTTGGAGGGAAATAAGTTTAATATTAACAACAATGGCTTAAAAGTGTTTTAAAGGTTTTCCTTCTGTACATAAAGAGTTATGATTGGAACTGTCCACTTTCTTTTATACAGACAGAGCACCCGTTTAAATCCAAGAAGATGGTGTGGCACAAACTGTTGTCCAAGCAGAGACGCAGGGCTGTGGTCGCTTGCTTTAGGATGACACCACTTTACAACATTCCACGGTGAGAAAGCTAAATCTGTGTCAAGACTGTTCGCAAAATAACTATACCAGATGTACAAAAATGCTAAGACAAGCTGTTTTTTTGTTTTGTTTTTAACAATATTGCAGGCACAGAGCTTCAAACATGTTCCTTGAGGGATACAAACGCAACTGGCTTTACACTGAGGGTTACTCATTTGAGGACAGGATGATAGATGACTTGTCCGTGAGTGTCATCTAACATCTTATTTTCATCAGGGAAGTACCTTTTCTGTACTGTTACTCATCCTCCCTCTCTGTATGTATTGCAGAAAGCCATGGAGCAAGAGGAAGGAGATGAAGAGGAGGAGAAAGAAACTAAGCCAGATCCTCTCCACCAGCTTATTCTGCATTTCAGTCGTACTGCTCTAACAGAAAAGAGGTTTGATAAATCCTCACTTTTACAGTAACAACGAAATGCATGAAATGTTATTCCTAGTTCACCAATTGTCTTCTTTGGTCCCCGTTACAGTAAACTTGACACAGATCATCTTTATATGGCATATGCAGATATTATGGCAAAGGTGAGTCCTTGCAGAAGGTTTTGGATATGAGGTTTGAAGTGGTGCCAAATATGATATGAAATGCTCATGTTTCTTCTTTTCTTGTCCTCTGCGTTTTTTTAGAGTTGCCATATTGGTGAGGAAGAAGAAGGGGGAGAGGAAATGGTGGAAAATGCTGAGGATGAGATGTCCTTTGAGGTGCGACAGTCAGAACTGGTAATGGGCGGCCAGGGGGCTGGGGACCAGGAACACAGTGGAGCGGTAGCTCTCAACGCATTGAGTGACCTCATCATCGGAACATTACTTCACAACCATATTTCTCTCTCTGTCTTCGCTATGTCTAATTACCTCTGTCTGTTCTGTATGTCCTCTGTGTCTTCTGTCTGTTTGTATGTTGTGCTTCATTCATTGTGATGTTGCTCTATTTGGAAATATGACAAAGCCCCAACCCAGATGTTTTTTACTGCCTATTATATGTACCCTCAAATTTTCAAATTACACTATAACTCCAAGGACAAAAACATATTGTTCTCTATTATTATTCCTTAAATCTGGATTGGGTCTTATTAAATTACATATAACTAATGTAAATTTAACAACAATAATAATAATAATCATACTAATGGTGTATATATACAGTATATACATATATCAATTATCAGTTCAGCTTGATGGACAGTATAAACCAATTTGGGTGAAGTTTTGAAAATCAATGAGTAAGCATACAGCCTATTACACCGTCCATTACAGGAGGTACTTCCATTCCAAACTAGCCTCTAGTTTTACTCTGTACAGCTCATAGAAAGGGAGTGTACGAGGCTTTTTATATACTTTATGGCTTACTTTGAAAGACAACACCAGCTGCCACTGTGTAGGCCTTTACTACATTCCTTGTCTCAAGTTTATGAGTCTCAGACACTGTACTCATTGATATACTTATAGGGCTGGCTTTACTGTTAGGAGCAACTGGAGATGAACTATTAAAGACCCCAGTTAGAATTTTGTTGGTTAGACCAGAAACACTTTTTGTGCTTTGTCAAAATGTATTGTTGCTTTAAACAACTAAAAAATATTTATAAATTCAAAAATGCCTTCAAATGCCTTTTGCTTATATCAAACTGGGGAGTCGGACATGCTGAAAGGCCTGCAGAAGATATTGGAAGTGTTATTTAAGGCAAATTCAAATCTCTACTGGAAATGATTATGAATGTGATTTAACACAAACTAGTGATGTCATTCCTCCCAGTTTATATAGCTGTCCCATTTGTCTCTCTCTCTCTGTCTCTTTCGCCATCCCTCCATGTAATCCCTCTCACCTTCATAACACCAGTCTTTACTAAGTGAATGCTACTAATCAGTGTCCCTTTCCCCACTCACATAGCTTACTGACAGACTACAGTGAAAGCCAGTGTAGAACATGCAATTTTAAAAGCTATATATTCATACACATAGTCATGGTTTTAATAGTTAATTCACATACCCCATATAGTGCATAGTTCATAATCAGGTTTCATTAGATAGTCAGGGACTGCAGGGTAAGTTTGAGGTCCAACTGCACAACACATAGTGGGTAAACCATGGTCAGGCATATGTGGGTGGGGGGGTGGTTTTGGGTGGGAGGGAGGGAAGCGGGGGAGGGTGGGTGGTGTTAAGGGTGAGGACGGGGGATGCTACAAGTTGATTTGTGATGTGGTTGAACAGAGGAATGTCAGTTTGTCCTCTGAATTCAGAGATATTCATTTAATTGCCATTTTCTTTCTATAAATGGTGTTTCATTCCCAGTTGGCTGTATACAATAAACACAAAATGGTGCATTAGCACAAATAGAGATTAAAGGCCATGTAGAGACAGAGCAATGTTTTCATTTTTCTGTTTTGCTTGAATATTTCAAACCATTTCTTCCAGCAAATTCACACTACTATGAAATGGCAAAGAAATATCTCTGATACAGAGGGACTGCAGCTTTTGTCCAGACTGTCTTTACTGCAGCAGCTCTGCAAGACAAGACAGTTTGGACAAAAGCTATAAGCTGTATAGCTGCAATGTGAAGCCATTGAGGTTGTTTCCTGTAGTCTAACGCTTGCTCCAGCCAGCAAACGTGAAGAAGTAGTGTACCAACTCCATGACTAATAAAGTGGGATGAAAGAATGTGTGCAAGAGTCAGTGGACAGTAACACCTCATAATGTAAATTCTGTAAAATTAGTATTACTGTACAGAAAAGAAATTAAAGGGGATCTATTATGCTTTTCCTTATTTTCTGTCATATATATATATATGATGTTACAATGTTGGATCTTCATATTAAACATGGCCAAAGTTTCAAATAATTAGGTAAGCATATGTAAAAGTCATCCCTGTGACCAGAAAACTCAGGCCTCAGACTGCTCTGAACGTTCAGTTTCCAACATTTTTTTCTACTTTCGAGACGAGCTGACATCAACTCGTGACAGCTTTCTGTATATGGTCATTTGCTCCAGGCACAGCACACACTGCACCGTGCGGGGAGATACTACATCGTCGTTTGGCGACGGCAGAATAACATTTTACTGGCTATGTTACCTTTGTTATTTCCCACATGTAACTTACACTGTTATGCCACACAATAAGCAGGTAATGAGCATAATATTTACCAAACAGAGACATCCTACTGTAGTCTTTGTTGCTGCAGATTGCTATCCACTATCATATTCCGGATCGGATTTGGGCTCGAACATGTACGGATGGATTTGAGAAGTTGACATTTGGATTATGGAAGGAAAAAAAGAATTGAAATCCTGCCACAATAGTTTTTTTTGTGTTTCCTGCTGTGATGCAGCTTCTTGAAGCAAACCAATCAGAACAGAGCGGGCTCATCGGGAGAGGGGCGGATGAGCAGGAGCTAAAGCGACTTGTTTCAGACGGAGGCTGAACTGACGGGCAGCATAAAGGGCCAGTATAAGATAAATAAGGATTTTTTTGAACTGTGAATCATGCAAAGCTACACTAGTGGAGTCCCATATTAAAAATATAGAGCTGGAAAATAGCATAATAGGTCCCCTTTAACAATGATTGAATGTGATATAACATTTTTATATGAATCAAAAAGATGTGATATTGATCTCATTAATATATAATCATTAATGATACATATTGTTACAGTTATGGACCATTTGATTAAAGACTGGTAAGTTGATTAGACAGTAATAAGGTGAAACGTGTAGGGACTTGAGTGAAAGGAGAGTGAATGTGAATTGCAATCATGAATATAAATGGATAGAATGGACTTTGTATTTTTATTTAAACACCTGGCGTATTGAAGACTGCCACTGAATGTTTAATCAGATATCTGACCTGAAAATGTCCATTCTGTCTATTTAAATTCTCTGTGTGAAATATAACAGTGGCAAGTACTAATATTGGTGTCTGCCACAGGAAAAAGAAATGGAGAAACAGAGACTCCTGTACCAGCAGTCTAGACTTCATAATCGTGGTACGGCAGAGATGGTCCTGCAAATGATCAGTGCCTGCAAAGGTAGTTTTTGCTCCTTATCTTCTGTCAACACTTTCAGCATGTAAACCTGCCTGCACTATGATGGAGTTTTTCCCCTTGAAAACTTTTTGAATGTGCTTTTTCCCTGTAGGCGACACTGGCCCAATGGTGTCTACAACCCTCAAGTTGGGTATCTCTATTCTTAATGGTGGAAACAGTGAGGTTCAGCAGGTATGTCCTCTGAAAACAAACCCTTTAGATTATGTACTTTATGCCAAAAGGATCACTCTTTATATGGTTACCCCCTTTTTTTCCTTTGGCAGAAAATGTTGGAGTACTTGAAGGATAAAAAGGACGTCGGTTTCTTTTTGAGTGTGCAAACATTGATGCAAACATGCTGGTCAGTTTTCAGTCACATTTTTTTAACAAACCTTTGAAAAGTTTAGATGTTTTCATTTGGACAATGTTCAGATTAGATCTAAATATGGGTTCATGTTCTCCACAGTGTCCTGGATCTGAATGCTTTTGAGAGGCAGAACAAGGCAGAGGGTCTGGGCATGGTTACAGAGGAGGGCACTAGTAAGTCTCCATACTCTTTTCTTCAGCATCACTTTCTCAGAGCTAATAAACCCTTATGTAATATTATCTGCATTGTTTAAAGGTGCAGATTACAGTGTTGAATCTACCTCACCCATCACATTACACATTACAAGTGTAGATGGTGCACATTTTGTCTGAGTAAAAAAATGAATATACACTGCTTTTGCTATTCCTCATATGCCATATTTGCAACACATATGAAAGGTCTTCAGAAATGATAAATCAATTACTCACATTTATAGTCATTCATTGTACATCAGTTTTCAACTCATCAGCACATACAATGACAAGAGCGCTCCAGTACATAACACTGCTAAGTCTATATAGCCTCATGCAACCATTTTGCATCTGTAATGATGACCTATAAAAAACAATGTTAATCATTTTTTCACATAAGATTTTGTGCCCAGCACAAGCATACCAAAATAAATCAATAAATCTGCGTGTCTTCACTTGACTTGAGTATTGTATGTGTCCAAAACAAACGTAACGGTAAGTAATGTAAGTACATTTTTTGGATTGTAGATTTAGAGACAATTACATATATACATATATGCTGAGCAACATCATATTCCATTATATTCCATATATTTGCCTCATCATCATTAACATAGAATCAGTGAAATCAGTCAAAACAAGCCATGAATTAATAAAAAAAGACATTCTGAGCATCTATTAATTCATCTTCCTCTAAATGTTTTCCATCTGTGCCATTTACTGTACAAAATTTAATTTAATTGAATGATTAGTTTCCTAACCTAAAATATTATTAACACTAGGATAACTGTTAAATGGTTCAATTTTAGTATTTTAAATTTAACTTAGTTAGTTCAATGTTTTGTTTCTTAGTATGTCTGGTAGTTTGACTTGTTGATTGTTCTTCACCTACTGTTTTGACAACTTTTGTCATCTAATTCTGGAAGTTCATTTGAAATTCTACCTGAATGAATTTGCCATGGAATGTTGTTAATCTCCCCCTCCTCATCTCTTAGTCCTCTACTGTTGTCAACACACTGATCCTCTCTCCCTTCCCCACGATCACTGCCACCTCTCCCTTGTCCCTCCTTTCATGGTCCTCAGACTTGAACCTAGATCGGGGTAAATCATGTTTCTGTCCATCTGCCTCTCTGTTCTCTGATTCCTCGTTCTCTCCCCTGCCCCTCTTGCTCTCTCTTCTATTTCTAACACTAAAATTCCACCAAGAGAGGATTGGATGCCTCTGTCCATCTTTCATGTTCATAGCTTGCAACACTCCTCACATTTCCTAGTCATTTCAAAAGGCAATGGATGGAATCTGGTCCTCTCTGCTTATAAAACTTCGTACTAAAGCTGTGGGTGAAACATTTGTCATGAACAGTGATGGACTTTATCATTTGAAAACCTTAATAACTTCTTGCACATTTTCGGTCATGTCATTTGTAGTGAGGCTGTTCTTATTTTGAAATATGGTTACAGAGATTGTTCAGTCAATCTTAAAGGTAGAGTCAGCGATTCATGCTCATGCACAGGACGGGGAGGTCATCAGAGCAGCTGTCTGTGTGAGGACACGACAGTCTCCCGTCTCAAGCATCCGTTGAATGGTGGCAGAGGGCTGGTGAACTAGAGAGAGAGAGGCCGTGGCCAATTCACATAGGAAGCGTTTTCTCACTGAACAGATATGCTTCCATTTTATTAAATGTATCAATCCACACTGAATCCAGGAAATTTTCACCCTGTGTTTTTTTACGCTGCAAGTCTGTTTCTGTCACATTTAGTGAAGTGTAATCTGAGCAGGCAGCTGTTTAAATCACACAATTATCCCGCTGTATATGTGTTTTGAACTTATTGACCGAATCAATTAATCAATAAATACAAACACTGTTGATTTCTTCCCGTGGAGCCAACATGCAAACTATTTTGGTTCAGTAAATTTCTGCTGACAGTCAGCCTGGTGAAGGCAGTTTGTCCAGCTGCTGTCCTCTCAGCTCTCCAGGAGCTGCAGCTGACAGACGGCTGCTTCTGTGGATGCTGAACGCAGGTCGAGTGAGAAGTGGGGAGGCCGCAGACAGGCGGAGGGTATGGATGGACTGTTGTGCTCATATGAGATGATTTTATTTTTTTTCCGCTCGTGATAAAGTGTGAGAAGAACAGATGTGACGCTACAGCTGACACATCGCTCTGGATTCCGCTATATTTCTCTTTTGGTCGTTGTCTTGGCAATGCGCGTCCGTGAACTTTGGGGGCGGAGCTTCTGAAGGAGGACGAAGGGAGGGGTGTATTTGTTTGGGTGTTTAGTTCAAATATCAACAATCTTTCTCCGGAATGACTGACTCTACCTTTAATAACTAACTAATAACTAAGAGTTGGCACACCCAAATCAGAAAATTATTTTTATTACTGTTTCAACACAAAGAATAATCTGATAAATTTGAGTATATCAACTCTTGAATTTAATTTCTTAAATTTTAAGAATTAAACAGTCTCATGGCACATCCAAGTGCACTTCTGTTGGAAATCATTAGCTGAACTCTTCTTAAACTGTAATTTTGATGTATGACTAAAGAATGTGCAGTCCCTCTCTCAAATATATTATATCATGCACTGGATTCCCTTTAGTATTTTGATGGACAATGCCCAAATCTCTCTGACATTTAACTCTTGTGTATAATAGCAAACTTGATGTTGTGATGTGTTGCATGATTCTGTGTCTGTGTGTGTGTGTGTGTGTGTGTGTGTGTGTGTGTCCAGTGGTGGACTGGGATTTAAAATGGCAACAAAGAAATGAATTAATATTGGACATATACAGTAGAATGTTTTTATAGAAAATTTAAAATGCCTCTGTGAGTTTACTGTATATATGAGATTAAGAACACACTTAAAAAATCCTGCTTTTCCCTTTATTTACTCCCTTTTTAAAATGTTTATACATACTTTAAAAAGTAAAACATGTCAAATCAGCACACCAGTAAAACTCTAGATGACCAGTTCACCACTGAGTACTCCAATGTTTTAACTTTAATACTGTCTGTATAACAATACATTATGATTATCTGCGTATTTACGTGTTGTTCATATGAATGTATGTCTGATATGTTACTGTGTTCATTTGTCCCTGCAACTTGTTTTTACATTAACTGAATGCATGTGATGCCTCCTGTATGTTGTTTGACATTTGATTGTGTGTCAGACCATTGCACAGTCATTACTATTTCATTTATCAAGTCCTATTTATACTATTTAGTGTGACTCATTCTTTAATTTTTATTTAAAAAAAAACAAAACACTTGATCAGAGGTGGTTATTGTGTCTGATACTGAAATCCATTGAGGAAGATGGTAAGTTAAGAAATTAATCTTTATTTTACTGTCATCACACTGCTTTAAAATGTTTCAGTAGTACCAGAAAGCTTTTTACAGTTGTGTGTAGTATGATGTCAACCTGATTTTAGGATGTAATTTAAAGCTTTGATTTGTTTTATTTTCTTTAGATGAGAAAGTCATGGCAGACGATGAGTTTACCTGTGACCTCTTCCGTTTCTTGCAATTGCTTTGCGAGGGTCACAATAATGGTGAGAATGATTCATAGTTCCAATGAGAGTCAATTTTAATTCAAACCAAATTATACACTTCATCGCATTGCAAATGTTATTTAACTAAAATTATCTCTGTTTTGCTGCAGATTTTCAGAACTACTTGCGGACGCAGACAGGCAGCACAACTACCATCAACATCATCATCTGTACAGTAGATTACCTCCTCCGACTGCAGGTAAAGATTCAAATATAAAGTTTGAAAGTCCATAATGTGAGTAATATTGGTGCGAAACTAGATGGGTAACTGTATGTGCTATTGAACATGTGGCTGGTTGGGTTTGCTGTACAACTTTGCCTTCAATCATTGATTTTTAGTCCCAAAAGACTTTATTTGGTAGCTCAGATAATCAAGAAAGTCAGATGATCAGGACACAGTAAGTACCTTGTCTGCAGTATTTTAAAATGAATAATAAGGAAAAAATCCCTTTATCCTGATGAAAAATATTTTTTTACACAAACATATTTTTATGGTATAGGAATACTCTGCTCACACCTATTTTTTCCTGTCAAGGAGTCTATCAGTGATTTCTACTGGTATTACTCCGGCAAAGACATCATCGATGAACCAGGCAAGAAGAATTTCTCCAAAGCCATGACAGTGGCAAAACAGATTTTCAACAGTCTGACTGAATACATTCAGGTAAACAATCAAATCAAACATGAGGCCTTTACATGATCTGATTTTTTTGTTCATGTGTGTAACTGGCAGCCTCTCTCCTCAGGGCCCCTGCACAGGCAACCAGCAGTCCCTGGCCCACAGCAGGCTGTGGGACGCTATTGTTGGGTTCCTTCATGTCTTTGCCCACATGATGATGAAGCTGGCACAGGTACGCACATACTGCATGTGTTCTTGGGCTGAGCTCCCTGACCTATAATTAATGATCAATATGGACAGAGTAAACCAGTTATACAACTTTTCATCTCAGGGCATACTTTATTTTCAGAGGCCATGATAGAAATCAATGGTAGACATGAAAGGCATGATGTTCTTGAGAGCCAGGTGGTACCCCCGAAGTAGAATGTTAACATGAGATGAAACAGCATTTTCTGTTTTGGCTTGCTGTAATTGTCATGAAGAGTTAAGGTGCATTCTGTTAGTGGAAGGTCACAAAATCAACATTTAACATCCATCAGTATAGACCAAACAACAGCTCTTTACATGTGCATGGAAAAAAATCTATGTTGTCACAAGCCCAATAGTAGACCTGCTTGTAAACTTTTGTTTAATATGTGGCCAGTAAACACTGTATACATTACTCTACTGCCTGAAAATTACATGTAGAGAGCAAAGTCAATTTGGATTTCTTGGTTCTAAAAGTATTTCCACCATTTATCTGTATGACTGTTTTTTAAAGTGATACCACACATTCACATTAATTCTGAATATAGATCTTTTTTGCATGTCACAGTAGGAAAAGCACAAGTGAAAAATAGAAAAAATCAATAATGGCTGAATTCATGTATCTGCTTCAGTTTCAGGGTCCTGGTATTGTGCATGCAGGCTCACTGTCAAACTGTCATGGCTGACTGAGACACTTGAATATACAGAGCCATCATTAATGTTACTATAACACCTGTGCTTTTCCCGCCATGACAAGTCATAGTAATACAATTTATTAAATAGGTTTTCCATCCAGTTCTATACTGTTTACTGTTTGTGAATTTTATGAAAATGTGATTAAATATGAAAGTGCAAAATGCACATGAAAGTGTGGAATCACATTGATTGCTTTAGTGCTACAAATGAACGGTTGAAATACTTTCAAGGAAATCTCAGGACTTTTTCACTCTATTCAGTGCAGTAGTCCTCTGTAGATGACAGAGGCTAATGGCATACCTTTATTATTAGCACATACCTGTATTTTGCATGCATAACCCTTTAATCATACATCAATCATATATACAATCATTACAATTTAGAGACGAGCCATACTTCCTCCTTAAGTCCTCAGCTAAGACATATACACACATATACATCCAGTATATGACTAACATATATGATGGACCTAACACAAAATTATTTTGCTCCTTCCTTCTTAACCTGATATTCCCACAATTATCAGTTTCACAATCATAATATTTGAGATATTATGGTACACCAGTGAACAGGAGATATTTTAAATGTGTAATTCCAAAATGAAAACTTTAATAGTGCAGTATGAACAATATGTGATGAACTGGTGTTTGAATCAAATAATTGTTATAGTGAAAGAATATACTAGCCCAAACGTTAATGTCTCACTGTAGAAAGAAAGAAAATATTTGTCATGCACAAGAGTATTTGAAAATGTTTTTAATTGTTCAAAACTGAATAATTTATTGATTATTTAAACTGTCTTCCACATGTTCAATGCAGGGTAAAGTATGTATCCATTTTATTTATCTATTGATGTGATATTGTGTTTACTAGTTTGTTATTTATGCAATGTTGGTTTCCCTTATCAGGTTGTTTTACGTTCACCTGCTTTTAAAAAAGAAGTATCGATACTGAATTTGAAATTGCTTAAATTGGGGGAAATGTTTGCATATGACTCAGTGAGTGCTTGTTATGTTTTATGCTGAGATTAATCTCTTTCCAAACAAAAATTAGCACAGGGTAGAAGGTGAGTTAGAGTTTTAAAGGTATACAATGCAGGATTTTCCTAAAAAAAAAACAAAACAATGTATAGCCTCACACAAAAGTAATGCTTCTCAGTCATTACTGATGACCTACTAGAAGTGTGAGGTGGTGAATGTATCTGCAGAGACCCTACCCTTTGACTGTATTTTCTTATTTTGTTATTATTTTGCTGTGCTCGGGATGTTTCCGGGCCTCAACCTTTTGGTAGTTTTTTTATTTATGTTATATTTATCGCTTTCTTCATTCACTGTCTAGCTCGCTCAACCACCACTGCTCTCTCTCTCACTCGCTCATTGATCCAGGGAAGAGGGGCCAACTTTGACCGCTGTGTTTAGAAACGCCAACCACCAAATCCTGCATAGTATACCTTTAAAGGGCAGATACTTCAGCACCTTGAGTTATCGTGCAGCTACAACACTATCCCATGTCTTTTTTCGACCAATACAAAGCTTTTCCAAGTAATTTGATCAAATACAAACTCCAGAAGTATAATATTTATATTTTATTATTATGATGATTTTTATATATTTGTATATATTTATAATATTTGTCTTATTAAAAGTTTTAAAAGCTGTCTTTTGGAATAACTACATAAGGATTATTTTTGCATTAAGTGAAATTTTTTTGCAACAGTGGAAAAACACTTAAAATTTAAATTAAATTTGTATCCATGTCGCAGGTCACCACACCTAAGATCTGTTTTAATATATTTTGTGAATTATTTTTTCCACGAAGCTAGTCCTTTTTTGTTGTTGTTTTCATTTTTTTCAAAATGACCTCCCTTGTTTTACCAATAGTATATTTAATGGCGTTTTAAGGAGTTCACCATTTTTTAAAAAGCAGGTAAACATTTAATTGTCTCACAAATCAGACAAAAATAGGAAAATAATGTTTTCTATATTTCTGTAGTTATACATTAAACTGCAAAGCACAACAAATAAGTGTATAATCTATGTGCACATGTCAAATCAAAATGACGATATCATTCAAAAAAACACACAAAACAGATCCTGAGTGAATGCTTGGATGAAGGTATGATCACAAAGTTACAAAATGGATCACTATCAGCTCAATGTCACTTTTTCTTAACACATAAAATCAAGAATATTACAATTAATAACAAACATGTTTTTATACAGACTTTTCTGAATGAATGGATTTATAACAAAGAAGCAGGTGACTACAAAACTTCCTGAGAAAGGGATTGACATTTAACCTCCACTGTTGGGAGTATACATTTTAATATGAAATTATTTTGTGTTGGAATATACATTTTAATGTGACACCCACTCTGTGTTTAACAGGGGTTACACTTCTGTTGCCATTTTCATTCACTAATAATTAACCTGAAGGAAAATGCTTTTTATTTGTGGTGTGTCTTTGTGCCTTCTGTGTTGCTTTGGCTATAACACTATTTGAGCATCAACATAATATTAGTGTATGTGATATGTTAGCATTTATTTCACGGAATTACCTTCATCTTCAGACTGAAATTCTATTATTGTGACTGCAATTCATGACATGTTTATGATGAGGCTATTTAATTATGTGATATGTCCAAATACAAACCATACAGGGAAAACAAAGTCAGTCCATGTTTCGATTTTTGAGAGTTTAGTTCCTTAGTATCCTTAGTTGCTCAGGCTCTACCATATAGATATTTTTTCACTGTGGACATTTTATTAAAAGTATTCAACAAAAAATGTTGTTTGAGATATAAAGTTTTAAATGTATTTTATAACATTTGTTTCTTTTTTTTAATCTATCACATTGGATATAATCTCCCTGAAATTATAAA
Source organism: Thunnus maccoyii (assembly GCF_910596095.1). Lineage (NCBI taxonomy): Eukaryota > Metazoa > Chordata > Actinopteri > Scombriformes > Scombridae > Thunnus > Thunnus maccoyii. The sequence continues at coordinate 19,861,564 of NC_056545.1, forward strand.
ATAGCTCTTTCACAGAATAATTCAAAAATACATTTACATGTCAGCAGCGGCAAGCATTTGAAGCCAAAGTTTAACAAGCGGGAAGAAGTATATTTGTGGCCAGACTAAGCAGACACCAAATTTGAATGGGTACAGTCTGGATGTAAATGTAAAATGCTTTGTGTGATCGCATACTACATGTAAGATCTAGCACTTATAAGGTCACTAACGCCACTTCTATGTATGCTCTTGCAGACAGTAATTTTAAGTCAATCCAAACACTATATTGGCTGATTTTACAAATTAGTTCTTGTTTCTCTGGATGAAGTGAAAATGAATACTGAAATAACAGGTGATGTATGAAAACCTTTAGACTTATTCACTGTACAGGTAGGGACATCAGTGGTATAGATCGAACCTTTATTGATAGATTGCTACATGCCGACACGTTGGTGCTGTGTCACAAAAGCTTCAACTATTAAATCTAATGCTCACTGACATTCAGTTTTAATCAGTATTCACACACTGTAGGAACAGCTGACACTAAACTTGTGTTTACATTTTACAACAGACGTGTTGAAACCAGAATTTACATAAAGTTGGAGGAGATTGGTTAAGTTTACATTTATCCTGGACCGCTTTTTTTGCCTATGTTTTGACAAATTCTTTGAGCATGAGGGGTTGGTTACTTAACTTCTTTTTGCAGCACCCTCTTTGTTGTGAATGTGAGTGTACTGAACACATGGTATCTTAAACGTACACCTCATATAACAAGTATTACTATATGTTAAAATAATTCTGTGTGATAACTGTGGACTGTTGACACTTTTCACTTGTGTTTTCTACATCACCAATGATCACTGCATCTCTATAAATCTACATGAACCCCATATATTTAAAAATGATATGAATCTATTGTCATTACTGTAAGTTTTTGTGCATCTTTTTATGGTCATAGGATTCCAGCCAAATTGGTCTGCTGAAGGAGCTGCTTGACCTACAGAAAGACATGGTTGTTATGTTGCTCTCACTGTTAGAGGGTAAAAGAGTTTTTTTCCTCTTTTTTAGTTTTCAACCATTTTTATCTCTTGTCCTTTTTAAACTGTTGTTTAAATGTGACTTTGTATTATTCAGGAAATGTGGTGAATGGTACAATTGCCCGCCAGATGGTGGACATGTTGGTGGAGTCCTCCAGCAATGTGGAGATGATCCTCAAGTTCTTTGACATGTTCCTCAAACTAAAAGACATTGTGGCTTCAGATGCTTTCCGTGATTACGTCACAGATCCTCGAGGGCTCATCTCCAAGAAGGACTTCCAGAAGGCCATGGACAGTCAGAAACAGTACTCCCCTTCTGAGATCCAGTTTCTTTTGTCCTGCTCTGAAGCAGATGAAAATGACATGATCAACTATGAGGAGTTTTCCAATCGCTTCCAAGAACCTGCCAAGGACATCGGCTTCAATATTGCAGTGCTGCTCACCAACCTGTCTGAGCACGTCCCCCATGACACCAGGCTACAGAACTTCCTAGGACAAGCAGAGAGTGTGCTGAACTACTTCCGTCCCTTCCTGGGCCGCATTGAAATAATGGGTGCCAGTAGAAAGATTGAGCGTATCTACTTTGAAATCAGTGAAGTCAACCGCAGACAGTGGGAGATGCCCCAGGTCAGAGAGTCCAAGCGACAGTTTATCTTTGATGTTGTCAATGAGGGCGGTGAATCAGAGAAGATGGAGATGTTTGTCAATTTCTGCGAGGACACCATCTTTGAGATGAATATAGCTTCACAAATCTCAGAGCAGGAAGAAGAGGAAAAGGGGGAAGAAGACGACGAAGGAGATGAAGGTGGAGGTGAGGGAGGACCAGGAGGGGGAGCGAATGGAGGAGGTGATGAGGACAGTAATGGAGAAGAGGTGCATCCTGAATCAAGTTCTGCTTTTGCAGATTTCATAAACAGCATGTTTAGCTTCTTCAGCATTTTCACCTTCCGTAACCTTCGCAGACAATATCGCAGAGTGAGAAAGATGACCCTCAAGGAGATTGTGGTGGCTTTGTCCACTTTTTTCTGGACCATCCTTATGAGTATACTACACTTCATTTACAATGTGTGCAAAGGCTTCTTTATGATAATCTGGCAAACGCTGTTTGGAGGTGGCTTAGTAGAGGGAGCTAAAAATATCACTGTGACTGAGATTCTAGCAAGCATGCCAGATCCCACCCAGGATGACGTACATGGTGATGGGCCAGGGGAGCCGAGGACAGGGGAGGAACAAGACACTGGAGGTGTGACGGACACTGGAGAGACTGGGAGTGGGGAGGAGGAGGAGGAGGATACCCAGGAAAAAGAGGGTGGGAGGATACCAGGTATTGATGCTCCAGGTGGACTTGGAGATATGGGGGTCGAGGCACCTGTTGAACCTCCAACTCCTGAAGGGACTCCCATAACGAAAAGAAAAATAGTGAGTTTTTGCACTTCTGTTGAATCATTTATGTAAATATTAGCTAATTTACAGGGTTGTTATCAATCCAGTTTCGTTGTGGTTAGTGATTCAGTTTTAGATTTACACTTTTCTCCCATAAATTAAGGCAAGAAAAAGATCACATCTTTTACAGTATATGTTAAAAAAAAGAAGACATAGTAAAAAGGGAAGGTTAGAGTTTTTGTCACTGTTTTGTTGTTTTTGTTTCATTACAGCCACCAGAAGAGGCTGAAGCGAGCCAGAAACCTCCTGAACCTGTACCTGTAGAAGAACCTCCTCCAGAGCCCGAAAAGGCCGAGTACGAGTCTCCAGTTGTTTTCTCATGTCTATATTCATTTTCTTTCAACACCTCATCTCTATGTCATGGCTCAAGATAACAGACTTACTGTATAAGAGACTATAAAGAATAGAATATTTCACGTAAACAGTTTTGGATGGTTTGATGTTTGTATTCTGAAGTTGCAGCTTTGGCACATGCATTGAATTATTTCCAAGCAGCAATTTCTTGTGCAAACTGCCAAAATACTTCACGATCAATATTACTACCAGTATACTGTGTACAATTTTAGTATAACTATATAGAATTGGGCATCTCTTTTGATGTTGATGGAATACAGAAATAAAGCAGAAACCCTATTGTGTTTGGTTTTACAGTGTTGAAACCGGAGAGAAAGCAGAGAAAGAATCCGAGCCCACCACGACAGAAGAGCCAGAAGTAGCAAAGAAATCAGCAACAAAAAAAGAAAAGAAGCCGAAAGCGGAAGACGGTTTCCAAATCTGGACTGAGCTGGAAACCCAGAGAAATAAATTTATGGTGACACAGTTGCTAGTTTTTATTTCACAAATGTTTTTTTTTAATTTCACTCTCCACATATAGACTCACTAATCACCTGAAAAATATTCATCTCTTTTTTGCAGAACTACCTCTCCAGAAACTTCTACAACCTGCGTTTTTTGGCTCTGTTCCTCGCATTTGCCCTGAACTTTATTCTGCTGTTCTACAGGGTGAAGAGATAACTTTGAATTTGAATAATTATGTTGTAGATTACAATAACCAAACTATAAAAAATGAACACATTGAAGAATACATCTAATAAACTACTCAGTACAGTCTGTCTCAAGTTCAGTCAAAAAAAAAGTTCTGCTGTACAAAGTTGCATTATCTCTACATTGTTCTGTTCTGTGTAGGTGTCTGACACCCCACCTGAGGGTGACGAGATGGAAGGATCCGGGCTGTCGGAGGGAAGCGGGATGTTCGAAGGCTCTGGGTTGTTTGAAGGCTCAGGGGAAGAGGCTGAAGGATCTGGAATGAATGAAGGAGATGAGGATGAGGAAGACGTCCCAGTTTATTTCTATTTAGAGGAGAGCACTGGCTACATGCAGCCCACATTGTCCTTCCTTGCTGCCCTACACACAGTCATCTCATTCATCTGTATTATTGGATACAACTGCCTCAAGGTAAGATGGGCATGAGGGGCAAAACAGTACAGCGTGTAATATTGGACCCTTTTGCCTCTTAATATTCAAAAATATAGACAGAACTGTTCTTGAACTGTTGCACGAGAAATTCAGTCCAAAAGCCTGAATACTTCATTTAAACACCATTTGCAATTGTTTTTGTCAGATTCCACTCGTAATCTTTAAAAGGGAGAAAGAACTTGCAAGAAAGCTGGAATTTGACGGCCTCTACATCACTGAGCAGCCTGAGGATGACGATATTAAGGGCCAGTGGGACCGACTGGTCCTCAATACACCGTACGTGGATAAAGAAGTCTTTTTTCTCCTGTCAGATGCTTCTGAGTAGAGTCAAGATTAATGAGGCACACAGAGAAAATATTTCAAATACCAAAAGGTTTTCTTTCTTAATATCATTACTAAATAATGTCCCTTTTTTCACAGTTCTTTCCCAAACAACTATTGGGATAAATTTGTCAAACGAAAGGTGAGTTTGGTTCACTTTTGGTGGGTTTGAAATGGCTTTTGTAGAGCATGTTAACGTGAAATGAAATGTCTGCGTCCAGGTTCTGGATAAGTACGGAGACATTTATGGCAGAGAAAGAATCGCTGAACTCTTGGGAGTTGATTTAGCCTCCCTGGATGTGAGTCAACAACATGAGAAGAAACAGGAGGAACCAGACAGCTCTGTGTTTGCATGGTATGGTACCGATTTCACCAACAAACACATGCATGTGACATTTTGATCTACAGAATAATTTAATAATAAAACAAATGAATTTAAATGTAACATATAATCGGATGCTGTAATCTAATGCTGTGTCTTTTCAGGGCGACTTCCATTGACATCAAGTACCAGATCTGGAAATTCGGTGTTGTGTTCACAGATGGTGTAAGCAAAAGCAAAATTTACTTGTATATTACATACTATACTAGACACAATACTATAATATACTCAACTATACTGTGTCGACAAGAGCGTATAATAAAATAAGAACTCCTCACTCAAATTAATCAAATAACTAATTTTACAGGAATTTACATGAATTGTTTAAATTATGTAAAAAACAACAAACATTATAATACTTATGACTCAGCACTTTTTTACCCAACACTGTTTGACATTATTGATCACTGTTTATGGATATCTTCTTTTAGATTTTGGATCCCACTGAGCTGTTTTCCTTTTTTTTTTTTTAATCTCTTTTAGACCTTCCTGTATCTATGTTGGTACCTGATTATGTCTTTGCTCGGGCATTACAACAACTTCTTCTTCGCCTGTCACTTGCTGGATATCGCCATGGGTGTCAAGACTCTTCGCACTATTCTGTCCTCAGTCACACACAACGGCAAACAGGCAAGTGCAGAAAAAGACCTCAACAGTATTTATATTTAGTTTTTCTTCTGTATGACTAGATTAACTCTGTTTCCTTCTTTCTGCCAGCTTATGATGACAGTGGGCTTGTTGGCAGTGGTGGTTTACCTTTACACTGTAGTCGCCTTCAATTTCTTCCGCAAGTTTTACAACAAGAGTGAGGATGAAGATGAACCAGATATGAAATGTGATGACATGATGACTGTAAGTCATTGTTGATCTAAAATGTCTTTGTCACATTCATATCTGCATACCACCCAAATGATGTGTATTTACTTTACTTTACAGTGTTACCTGTTCCACATGTACGTGGGTGTGCGTGCTGGTGGAGGCATTGGAGACGAGATTGAGGATCCAGCTGGAGATGAATACGAGTTATATCGAGTGGTCTTTGACATAACTTTCTTCTTCTTTGTCATCGTCATCCTGCTGGCCATTATTCAGGGTACGACAGTGCTGGTCTGCGAGACACTTTTCAAATGTCAAAAAAATTCATTAGACACTAATATTGGAGTGATGTTACAAGTAACAATGTGAGGAGTTTTTGGAGACTTCTTGATGTATGAAAGGGATTTCCAGGTATTTTTGGCACATAACAGATTTTATAACCACTGCTGACGATAATGTTTCTGCACATCTACTGCAGGTCTGATCATTGACGCCTTTGGAGAACTCAGAGACCAACAAGAGCAAGTCAAGGAAGACATGGAGGTATAATATAAACTGGGTCTCTCTGTTGTGACAATACTTTTAAGTTGACACTTCTTTTAACCCACTGAATGCACAATGTGGCTTTAATCCTCATCACTGATTTTTGTGCAGACAAAATGCTTCATATGTGGCATTGGAAGTGACTACTTTGATACGACACCACATGGCTTTGAGACACACACTTTCGACGAACACAACCTTGCCAATTACATGTGAGTGTCCCTCCTCTGTGTTACAGTGTGTGCATGTATGTGTGCAAATGAGAAAACATTAACATGTGAGTCTTTTTCAGGTTCTTCTTAATGTACCTTATCAACAAAGACGAGACAGAGCACACTGGACAGGTCAGTCTGATTCATTTTATCTGGGGTTTTTTAAATTTATTTATTGTTTTATTAGTAAGAGTTTCTCATCTCATGCTGCGTCATCCTTTAAAATCTTGTTCTTACATCTTCTGTTTTAGGAGTCATATGTCTGGAAGATGTACCAGGAGCGTTGTTGGGACTTCTTCCCAGCTGGAGACTGTTTCAGAAAGCAATATGAGGATCAACTTTCCTAGCCAACAAGTACTTCACACATACGGAGGGAAAGTGACAACTATTGAACTTTTTGTGTTCATCATTCCTGACAAAACTCAAAAAATAAACAAAAAAAAACATATGGATTTTGTCCTGAAAAATGCAAAATAAAGATTAACAGCATAAGCAACAGAAATACTAGAAATTCTGGTAACTTCCAAGTTATGTTCATTACAGAGACGTCATAGTTTGCAGGTGGCAAGAAATTTCAGTGTCCTTTAAGTGTTACTATAAGAAACTGGCAGTGAAGAAAGATGTTTTTATGAAAAGGGAATTCACACCAGGTTTATTTAAGTGTAATCATTTATTTAATCACATATCAAATTGCACAAAAATGTCAACCTTTTCACCAATTAATGGACATTATGGGTTTCCATAAATTACTTTAAATTTGTCTTTTGAGATAATAAAACCTCTTTTTATGTGAGAATTTGAAAAAGTGCCTAAGCAGCAACACAAGTTGCATCAACCAGCACATACAGTATGTAACTGAAGCTGTAGCTGCGAGGAAGTGATGTGTTAGCTTGCCTTACTGTCTTTACACATAATTAAATTCATTATATATTTTCTTTGTGATAATTATGTCACTTTCACTCTAACATATTTATTTGTCTCAGTAGGTTTTTTTCTTTGACAGTTGAGCTTATATGTTTGACATTAAATTATTTAATTTCATGTTTTTCAAGACAACTTAAAGTCTGTGATGATAAATTAATTCTTCATTGTAATGTGACGTTAATTTGATCTTGTACTCATTAGCATCATACTGTATGTATAATGTGTGTATGTGATCAGTATTGTTGACCACAGTGTCTCGTCTGTGAATCCTTAAATGTGGGTCCTAATCTGCAACATTTACAGTTTGGATTCAATTACTGTTCAATAAATAAATTCTGCTGAATTATATGATGAGTGATGATCAAAAGGTATTTAAATTTAGAGTCAGTTCACACCTTTGCAAAGTCACTGAAGTTTATCTAAGCTACATTTACAAATCTGCAATTTTTATAATTTAATGTATTTTCCCTTCAAGTTAAGTAAGTCACAATAAATATGTGTTAACAGTACACAATGTTGGGTTGACCTGTACTGTTTTGTGACTGCTGTGGAACTGTTGAAAGATAAATTATAAGTATTTAAGAGTATTTTGGGGCCATAGTAGTTTTCCAGCTACTCTTTACTTATTTGGCAGAGTGACATTGATTACTTTACAAACTAAAGCAGATGTCTCAGCGGCTGATTTCTGTGCCATTTGGATGAAAGGGAGTGAGCCAAAGAGGTTTACTGAAACTGATTTAATTACTTTTAACTGTATGTATGTAACACTGAACTGATATTAAAGACAAATATTAAAAAAGTTGAATCATGCTGATAAGTCTTTTTAATGGTAATTAAAATAATAAACTGTATTTATTATAGCACCTTTTAAACACAAAATGCAGCTGTGTGCTTAAATTAAATTTAAAAAAATTAAAGAGCAGTTAAAGCATTAAAATACAGTTAAAAAGAGGAAGTAAAATACTAAAAAGGTAATATATATATATACATGTCAAAAAATTAAAGTAAAACAGTAATAGTAAATATATGTATATGTAACAGCAGCAACAGTGATTTCATTACTATAACCACTTTCACCATCATCATCTTAATAATCATAATCCTGTGAAATTGAGCTGAAATGGTAGTGGAGTAACAGACACAGCTACAGACAGCAGACACCAACTGCTGCAAATGCTGCAGCGGTTTGTGTGTGGCATCTTATCACAGAACATTTTCATACCAAGCTGTTGACCTGTGGCCCTGCGGAACATCCCAGCTGAATGGGGATTAGGGCTGAGCATTAAAAGTCACATTGCATCTCATGCTTTTCACTCGTCCTGTCCTCAAACATTTCTCTCAGAGCCCTGATACACCGACCGTTACCATGAACATCTCTGGGATCCATCAGGGGATGCTCAGAATGTATGGTGAGTTGATCTTCTTCTTCACTGCCGTGGTGACATTTTGTGAGCAAAAATGATCGCCTCTCTTATAAGTAGCAGTAAGATATATTTTTGTGGTTCTCTGTAGATTTTATGGTCATTTCCAAGTTTCATGTCTGTTCACTATCAAGCTTTTATAAATGCTGGTCTTGTTTATATATTCTTATGATTTTTTTCCTGTCAGAATAAGAAAAGTGTGGAATTTTATTTTTATTCTGAATTATGGTAAGGTGTGATAATGTAAGGTGTGATAATGTTGAATAATTATTGTAATTGTATCTTGAGTCACAGTGTTCGCTCAAACTCAGAACTTTCTTCCAAAATGAAATGAGATGAATTCTTAATATAATTGACTATGCTTAGTATGATTTTAAGAAAGTAATTTTGATTATTTTCTCATCTAAATCGTCCCTTATAAACCAATTAACAGGATTTTAAAATACTATATATATATATTTTTTATTTTTTTTATTTTATTTATTTATTTATTTTTTTAAACATAAATGAAATGATTTGCAGTCAGTGGCCACAGCTGTGTCAAACCCTGATAAAAACATAATCTCACACTGTAGCTGAAAAGATTAGTACACCTGTTGTCTCAGTATGTGCTTTAATAAAGTGTGTCCATGTGTTTTTTTGTTTTTTTTACTGTATGTACTATACATATATATATATACTGACTGGTACTGTACATGTGGGATGAGTATATCCAGATGTGTGGGGTGTGATTATGCTTGATCATGCGCACACTGGTCAACATGGTCTCTTGAGCTCCACATCCACAGCCTCTTGATCCTCCAACCATCTGACTGCCTCTAATCTGTGGGGATGATAGAAATGTTCATGCTTTAATCCAGCTTTACAATGCTCCCACTGTTACCGTGATCATTGTGACAATGCTTAATACTGTCAATAAGCTTTAGATGATTTCCGTAGCATCATATCTCTGACAAGCCCTCCTTTCTCCTCTTATTTTTGTTCTGATCCTCATTTTCTCTCTTTTTCCCTTCATTTCCAATCCACCTCTCGTATCCAGGTGGATTTATTTTCAAACAGTGGAAGAAGAGGTTTCTGCTCCTGACAGCTGAAGGCAGCCTCCTTGTGTGCCACGATGCATCATCTCTACCTGACCAGCTGGTACTATTGCAGAGTAACTGTGAGGCAATTGTAGAAGGCAAGGACATCCTAGATCTGCCAAAGTTGCCCTCCGGTGGATTCAGGGATTGCTGCTTTGCACTCATCCTGCCCCAGAATAAATACCTGCTGCTGCTGGCTGACACCCATGCAGACTGCAGGTCTGGTGGTCACTGTGCTTTCTCTACAATTTACTTTGTCTTGTTCCAGGAGAATGATACACTGTCCACATCTTGGATTCAACTATAGTTTTAAGTGACAGTTTTCACAAATTTACCACCAGTTACTTGATGGAGAAGATTGATATCAATCTAATATTGTGAGTTGAATAAACAGCCAGCAGCTAGCTTGTCTAATTTAGCATAAAGAACGGGGGGAAATAGCAACCCTGGCTCTGTCCAAAAGTTAAAAAACATTAGAAGTTAATTATATCTCATTTGTTATTAGTAACATTAGTAATTAGTACAAGAACCAGAATTAGTACAAGGCTTCGCCTCTTATCCAAGGGGCCTCTTCAGTTCTAACCAATTGGTGGGGAGTCCCAGGTATTTAACCTCTGTGGGGTCGTTGTCAAAGTCATTGATACCACTTGGTTCGTTAGTGCTCCTGACTGTTGTAGCAACAGTCATTAAGAGTTGTTGGAGTCACTTTAGGCCAAGTGTAAACAATGTTTACTGTAAGTACAACAGCAGCAGTACTAACAAACCAAGTGGTATCAATGACCTTGATAACAACCCCACAGAGGTTAAATACCTGGGACTCCCCACCAGTCAGTTAGAACTGAAGAATCCCCTTGGATGAGAGTCGAAACATCTTCAGGTATCTTAAATCAAGTCCAGTTGCCCTTGATTCAACTGTCCTTGGAGAAAGTGTAAAAACACACATAGCACATGACCCCTCATAAAACCACAAGTTGTTGTTTTTACACTTCAGTTTTCCTACAGAATTTTATTTTAAAATTTGGGATAACATGTTAATTAGTGAGCTTCAGAGGTAGGCCTGTGGATTTTTTTAACCTTCAGACAGAGCCAGGCTAGCTGTTTCCCTCTGTTTCCAGTCTTTATGCTAAGCTAAGCTAACCTGGCTGTACCTTTAATGGATAGATATGATTTATGAACTCTGCAAGAAAGCTAAGGTTGTAAAAATGTATTTCCCAAAATGTTGAGCTATTTTTTAATTGCACTTATTGCTTATTACCACATTTAGTTAATCTATTCACTCCCTTTATTTACATATCTCACATGGAAAGAAGCCCAATCCTACCTCCAGATTCTCATTTTTAACTATATTATTTTCCTTTCTATATCTATGACATCTCTTTGGTTAGAGACTGTATGTACTGAAATTTATGGCTTAATGGATACATGATCTGTATGAAAGTAATAACAGAATCATCTCTTAATTTCTAGTCAATGGCTGAATGTGCTGAAAAAAGTGAAAAAGGTAAGTTAATACAACATATTTATTAAGGTTACTATGTTAGAAAATGTGAATAATTAACAAGCGCCTTATGCCTTAGCGTCCCACTCAAAACCGCAAATGTCAACCTCAAGTCAGCGAATCACCACTCTAAGTTATTAAGATTCATCCTCTGGGGACCAGGCCTATCTGTACCAAAGTTCATGGCAGTCTGTCCAGTAGTTGTTGGAATTATTATTGGTTTACACTTTTATTTAGATATATTCATAATTTATAGATTTGTTAATCGTTTCATCAACATACATCTGAATTAAATTCTTGTATTCCTTGACAAACCCATATTCTTCCTCAACAATATTTTTATTTTTCCTGCAGAGTATCTCATCACCTCTCAGTCCTTGTAAGCGACATCAGGTGCCACCACTACGCATTACTCTCAACGATCTGGTGCCCGAGCAGGAAAAAGAGCCACCAGCTCCACCAGTCAGCAACGCAGAGGCACAGGCACAGTCACCAGGGCCTATGACTCATGGTTCACCAAAGGAGAAAGGTGAGTTTGTGGTATGTGTGCTTGTTAATTATCTCATCAAAACAGGTTTTTTAGTCAAGAATTTTCATCAGTTTTTTTTATTAACATGTCTCTTGTATGTTATTTTCAAACAATCCAACAGGTAGACAATCTCCCCGTACAAATTATTACAGAGGAGGTGCACATTCAGTCGGGTGTCTGCGTCACGGCACTATCAGTAACGCCCAAGCAGTGAGGGCGGTTTATCTGCTGATGGGAGGGGCAGCTGCTTCCTCTGCTATGGGTTACCTAGGCACATGCTCACCCTCTAATCTGGAGGCCAAAGCTCCTGACCTGCCTCTCAACGCTGATTTCTCTGGCATGGGACCAGCAGGAGCAGGAGCAGGAGCGTACCACACCGTCAGCACTACCATCGACTCCCCTCACTTCAACAGCTTTGACTTTGAAGTGGCAGACTCCGACTTTGATGCTTTTGACTGCGGGGGATTTACTTTCTAATAATGTGCTGCATGGTGGCGTACGGATACAGACAGCTTTTGCATATTTCATCATCCACCCACCCTTACATCCATTATCTAGACCTGCTTATCTATAAGGGGGTCAAGGGGGGGCTGGATTGTTAAAATGACAGAACCAAAAATGAGAGTTTTCAATTCAAGATGAAGAAAAAATTTGCTACCTGAAATTCAGTCAATACTTTAAAAACAGAGATCATAAAAAACATTTCATGTTATTTTGGATTATTGGTAAATAATGTTTTACATTTTTTTAATTGAAACCCTGAATGTGTCGGTTCTTATAAATGTTAACATTTTACCAAACCTGTAAGGGCTTGACTTACTGTATTATTCAGTACTTGAGAACATATATTTTTGAAAATTATAACATTTTGTTACAATTGACAATACAGTACTTTTTAGCATGTGATTTTGAATATTTTAGTGGACACTGTACTGAGATACAGACACTGTGGTAACTATTGCAAAATGTATTTTGTGCATATTGAACACGCCTTGTATGTGTGATATTTGGCATGATGACATCATCAGCACTATCAGTGATTGTGAATGTGATTTGTTGAATACATAATATGTTATACTATGAGTATAAACGTGTGTTTGTTTTAAAGTCACAAATGCATTAAAATCCCTATTAGTTACAGTTAACCTACCACTGACTGTGGGTAAATAAACCTGCTAAGGCTCTTCCCTCAGCGTTATTGTGTGCATGTCTCATTCAAATATTCAGTTATGTTCTATGTTCTTGGTTAAAAGCACATTTGTTCTACATGTATTTGAGCACACTTGTATTAATAAAACTGATATGTGGAAATTAGTCAGTAGTCATCATATTTTGTTGTTTACTAACGACACAAGTTAAGTGATACATTTTTGAAGCCCAAGATAGTGAGATAAGGTTGTGAATGTGGTCTTAATGATTCATTGAAACTGTTGTATACCACAAAGTTACACATTCGCAGAAGGAAAAAGCTGCAACACTGCAAGATTATCTGAATGAGTTCTGTATTCAGTTCAATTAGGTTCCCATTAATACTCTGTGCCAACCTCAACCTGGGTTCAAATCCACTAGCAAATGTTTTGTTTTGGGTGTGTTCTCATTACTGTCATACCAACCTGCCCCATCAGTAAGAAAGTAAAACCAGTTAACTGTACCAAGATACAGACATTGTGGTAATTACTGCAACATGTATTTTGTTTATTGAACACACCCTGTATGTGTGATATTTTCCATGATGACATCATCAGTGCTGTCAGTGATTGTGAATGTGATAAGAATTTGCTGAATACTGTGAGCATAAACAGTAACTATGCCATAGATACAAACAGAATATTTAGTTGGGAATGACCTTTTCGCCAGTGCAAATAGTGCCTGATCATGATTACTGCAGTACTCCGTGCCAGTGGCTTTAAGGGAGACACAGGCTCATAATGTGAGACTTGACATAGGTGTTATCCTGAGCTTCAGTGTGCTTAAAAGACTAATAAGCGTCCAATAAGAGACCACATAGTTTCAGTTGTAACGTGTTTCAGCCGTTGACTGTATATAAAGACGGATGACACACCACTATGGGAAAGTGAAGCCAAACAAGTATATCCAGCTGCAGCACTAACATGCGATATCTACACCACACACCCACTTTACTGCATGACACACCCACTTTACTGATTTAGGAATGAAGAAGGGGACGGTTAGGGTTAGAGGTCAGGGGTGTGTGTTGTGTAGGGTTAGGGTAAGTCCAAAATGGCTGAGATGCAGGATTGGCAGGTTTTGAAGGAGCATGAAAACTTTTGTATCAAGTTTCAACACAAGATTAAGAATCTTTTTCAGGATAAATACCAGTAATATCTGGATCGAAATATCCAAATATTAAGACTAAGGAAAAACATATGGTAGACTAATGTGTTTTTTAACTAGATCTAGATCATTTTAAATTGACCTTTCTCTATTGACATATTCCTTTCTCATTATTTAATCTCAAGTGATCTTCAGAAGAAACGCATCGCTTGAGAACCAAATCAGAAATGAAAAAAAATGTTGTGTGTAGTAATGTGATGTTTAAATTAATTCCTGTTAAAAGAATTTGTGAAATTAACTATGTAATGAACATTTTCAAGAATAGCGAGTGTTCTAAAAAAAAAAATTGGTGTTCATAGTTCATTTTGTCAAATGAAGAGGAAACACAATTACATTCAACTGAGGATATGTTGAAAATACATCAGAATGGATATTTTTTAAAAAGGTTATGGAACTGAATGGCTCACCATTTTCTTCTTCTTTAATTTTCCTCCAACTCTTTCTGTCTTGGGCCTGGAGCTCCTCGTAATTCTCACAGAGCTGATCGATGATGTCATCCTAAGCCACAGTGTTAGCAGACATGGTAAGCTGTTGGTTTCTGAGGATTTCCTCCTTCTCCTCTATAATTTCCTCTAGTTTCATGAGAACCTTCATTTGAAAGTCTGAAAAAACAACAATTTAATTAGTTTTAAAACACGATCTTGTGTACATGGCAGCCATCATTAGTGCATAATTTATAAATGTAAAGGCCCTGTACATCCACACGTGTTTGTATTAATTCTGGGTGATTAGATCTCTGCTCAGGTTTACTTTAGTCAAAGCAACAAAAGGAATTAAGTTTACAGAACTCCAAGTGCTAATATGAATGGTTGTGTCGTGTGCTGCACGTTAAAGAGTGATAATGGTCAGGAAACTACTAAAATAAAATGCATGTTGCATGTGACGCAGCAGGTATGAATCTCTGTTAGTTTATGAACAAACACCAGCAGGCAGATACTGTGCTGTGTTCTTGTTGGGAAAAACAATTGCAAATTCAAGAAAGGTTTGTATTATAGCCAACACACTGCAGCATGACAGGTTTCATGAAAAAGCTTTGAGATCTAATGTGAGACCAACTGAATGATAGGCCATAAAAAAGTATGCAATGCTGATTTATTTCTGTGTGAAATATAATGTTGTTAGTCTCCATGTTAAGATGAATTTAGAATCATTATAATAGGCCCCAATAAAAACTGTACAATGGAAACAGGAGCTGTTGATAATCAGCTGTTTCTTCTGTTACCTTAATTCATGGGCTTGATGCATTTTAGGCCACATTGTCTCTGATTTGCACATTATCAGATATGTTCTCAAATAAGTTTGTACATGTTTGTGATGGTTTGTAACAGACAATCAGATCTCCTAACATCAACAAAAATACTAGCCAAACAAAGTCAATTAAGTCTAAAATAGTAGTTTACATGCGACTTGTGAAATGTGAAATTTACACGATAATACATGTCAACTGAGGATATTAATTTTTATGTTGTTTTCATTGTTTTTTGCTGTCAAATTAAATTACCATCTCTCTTTTGGTTAGTATTGTCAGTGAGGAAAACTGTTCAACTGGTTGCTGGATGTGGTCACACAGATTCTGACGAGTCTGACGAAAGAGTATCAGAGCAGAAAAAATGAATCAGTGAAGAGCAAACCTAAATATGAGAGAGGTAATACATGAAAATTACTTAATACAGCAATCAAGAGCTCTCTCACCTTCTCTTGTTATGTGTTGAGTTAACGATTTAACTTGTGATCAACTTACAAAAGGGCTTGATGGTTGGTAGCCAAGGGTAAGGACGTGAATGATGTCTCTGTTGCCGTGGAAACTAACACTAGACTCCAGGATGTGTGACCTCAGCAGCAATCTGTGAGGATTGAAGGCCAGGTCAAGAGACATGTCCCTCGGGATGGAGGACTGAGGAGTAGCCAGGAGAAGGTGGATGGAGGCCTCTCTGGGAAGCCAGGTGCCTCTCTGTGAAACTAGAGAACACACACACGCGTCTATCATCGTGCTCTTTTAAGCCCTTGAAAAAAAAGGTGTTCATACGCCACTGATTGCTCTATTTGACAGTAATCACATAATCCTGAGGGATGTTTGTTTCACACATCACACTACTAGCCTACTCAATTCTTGATTGGCCAATGGCGCATGCCAATTTTCTCCAATGTGTGCAAGGGGAGGAGGCTTTGCTGTGTGCCAGAGAACGAGAACATAATTTATGATGCAACAATGACTGAAAAAAATGATTGAAATATTTTTCTTTTTTAATTTTTCTATCACTTTTGAGTTGCAAGATTTGATAACCCAATGTGGCATTTTACTAGCCCTGGGCAATTGGGCAAACCTTATTGTTGAACCATGGAGTGGAAGAAATGAGTCTAAAAAATATATTTGCCATCGAGTTAGAGAGTCTGTTCCATTATTTGAAAGAAACTGAGCTGGTCAAAAGAATTTAGTGTTCAGTGAAATACAGAGGATGGGTCATATTATCGATATGCAAGAATGTTGCTTCATGTCTTTGACGCTCTGTGTCCTTGTTCTGTTTCATCTTCTTAAATGAAGATTAAACATGACAATTAACTTTAGTCTTTGTTGTTATTTGATAACCACCAATAATTAAAACAATTTGTATAGGGGCAAATAAAAATTGACTTTGGACAAGTGTGTAGATTTCTGACACACTTGCCTGACCGGGCAAGTGCTTCAGCTAGGGGATAGAAAGAACTGTTTTTTTATTTAGATCATCATAGATATATGATGAGAACATCTATGTACTAAAGCAAGGAATCTCTGTTTGTCTGTGTGTCTGTGTGTATGTCCTTTGCGTATCTCTTGAACCATTCATCAGATCAGCTCCACAACCACCTTTGCTGGTGCATTGCTGGGGACCAAAGGGAGTGCAGTGTCGAATTTGGTGCAATTTGGAAATGCGATATGTTTAATATTAATAAACTTTGAATAAACCAGAGATCAGCCAGCCCCTCCTCTTTGTGCAGCGGCAGGGCGGAGCTTCAAGGCTCTGCCTGCTAACTCCAGCAGGGATGAGCAAGACACCAGTGAGAGAAAGTTGCCCTAAAACGAGAATAGTAAACAGCAAAAACAGAACTTTTAATCAAGAATGGACATTCTTACCCCATATCTAAACAGAAAGTGTAGTGTTAGCAGCACTTCTAGCAGATCAGCAAGTGAATACAAAGGAGGCGTTCAGGTACATGGTTGAGCAAAGGTCACCCACGTTTTCGAAGAGCTCAAATCCCAATACACAATGACTAGTTAAGCGCATAAAACGGAGCAAATACTTCCACGGGTAGGTCACAACTAGTTTGTCTCATATGTTCTGAGACCGTGGCGATTGTGAAGCGCCACTACAGACAAAGCACAAATCTTTTGAGCAAACATAGCGAGCAGGAGATCAGCAGCCGCCAGTGAACCGTTGTGTTTATACAGGAGGCATTCAGGTACATGGTTGAGCGTAGGTCACCTGTGTTCTGGAAGCGCCCAGTACACAATGACTGTAGTTAAGCACGTAAAACGAAGCAAATTTTTTCCACGGGCAGTTCAAAACCATTTCGTCTCATATGCTGACACGCCACTAAAAATAAAACACAAATATTTGTAGCAAACATACCCACTAAAATCCGAACTGAAGGCACAGAAAACAGGATCAATCTAAGAGCCCAATATGATTGATCCACTTTGTTTTAGGATGCACCTTATTTTATTTTTAAATGCAGAACTTATTTTAGGCTACTTGAAATGAGAAAAGAACATTTACTTGCAAATAGAGTACTTATCATTTATACCATCTGTGTATAATAGATTGTTAGTCTTTTCATGTTGTTGGTGTATATGCTCATTCACACCCCACATCAACTGTATTAATTTGTCTGTGTTGAAGCAGCGGCCTGAGGCCAAACAATCCGGACAGGCACGTTTTGAACTGCAGTAAAAGAAGCTTAACAAAACTCTGCCAAACATACATAAGTCCCTGCTAACCAGCAATTCAACTTCTCTTAATTGCCTAAATAACAGGGAGAAGATTGATGTCCATAACTTTTTTTTTTGATCTTTAGAAATTTTATTACAGTGTCTTTAACAGCAATGTCACAGAATTCAGTAAGAGGTTTAAACCTGATACTTCAGAGAATATAGCAGATAGAGTCAAAGGAACTTCTTTAGTAAAAATAATGTATCTGCATCTGCTAGTTGTGATATTTTGAGTTCCTCAACGAAAACATCACTATCATTAAAAGAGTTCTGTAATATTAAATAGTTTAAAACTTGAGCAACAAGCAAGCAGATGTAAGGGGAAGCTGGACAAACTTGCCGCACACCTTTGTTTACACTTAATCTGCGAGACGCACCACATGACAGAGCTATTATCTTCGTAAGTGTTTTGACAGCTCTTATGAAAAATATCCGAAAGTTTAAAAAAAAGACAGAGTATAAAAAATAGAGAAAAATACCTTCTGGAAGTCTAGAAAAAGAATTACAGGGTCACTAGAGATTAGTTTTCTATAATTAACCAAATCTAAGACTAATCTAATATTATTAGAAATATGACGTGCAGGCATGAATCCGCTTTGAGATTCATGAATAATGTCATTCATCCATTTTCAGCCGTCTAGCCAGAACAGAAGCAAGAATCTTATAATCATTGTTCAGTAATGTAATGCCACGTCAATTATCGATGATTAGAGGGTCCTTATTTGGCTTTGTTATTGGAGTTATTAGACCCTGTTTCATTGAATGAGGCCATACTCTTCTTCACTGATGGCTTCACTGAAAACAGGAATTTTAAAATTTTGGTAGCAAATGCATGATAAAATTCTGAAATAAGGCCATCATTTCCTGGTGATCTGTTGAGTTTAACATTTTTAATACTCCACTTCATTTCTTCAGTAGATAAAGTTTCGTCACATTCCTCTTTGAAGCTATTACTTGCTTTTTTGACATCTTTCAAAGAGTTGAATATACTAAAACTATTATATCATTTTTATATAGATCTACATAAAAACACATTTTGAAATCACAGTATAATTCTCTGTTACAGAGATCTCTATGTTTAATTTCTCTCTAAATTTCTAGAGATCCATTTTAATCTGGATCGTATAAAAATCATCCTTGACTTATTCTCGTAATATTAGGACTTTTTTCTTATAGGAAAACAAATGTTTTCTCTCAGTGTGGCCCTGGCACTCCGTTATAAAAGCC
The DNA here is from genome assembly GCF_910596095.1 of Thunnus maccoyii. Taxonomy (NCBI): domain Eukaryota; kingdom Metazoa; phylum Chordata; class Actinopteri; order Scombriformes; family Scombridae; genus Thunnus; species Thunnus maccoyii. The sequence goes on from NC_056545.1 coordinate 19,880,773, forward strand.
GGCGGAGGTGGAAGCGGAGGATTTCTCTCTCGCCTTGTCCGGTACTCTCTGCCGCCGGTCGCCGCTCGGAGCGCAGTGAGGCAGGAGCGAGAGGCAGCAACGGTCCCAGCAGTTGTAGCAGGGCCCTCCCATCTGTCTCTGCAGATAAATACTCGCAGCCTGCCTATTCCAGGCATGGATGACGGTTGCACTCAGACATGGCACTGCGACATTATACTCTCGACTTCAGCCTCTCCGCGGCAGGTAAGAGGAGCACAATGAGCGGCTGAACGCAGGTAGCGCATCCAGGTTACAGCCACTGCATTTGGGCAGCATGCTAGCTAGCCAGCCGGCTAGCTTGCTAATGTTAACCTGCTAGTCTGTCACTGCCCTTCAAAACAGTGTCGTTATATCGATTTGTATGAACCGTGGTTGATAACGGTGCGTGCGTTTGTATACTGTGACAAGCTGGCGTTTAAAAGTGACACTTATTGCAGCGTTAGGTAAAATATTTCCATTGTAATGTCATTTACATGGTGGAGTGTTGTTAAACGTGACACACTGCTTGAACTTGTTGTCTATTCACTATTCACCTCTTTGGCTATTATGTTTAATCCAGGGCTGTCGCACAGGAAGTGGCGCATTTTCTGCCATTTTTGTAGTTTTATGTGTCGAAATTGCCTAAACATTTTATATGAAGGGTTAACTGTCACTGACAATAAGACATGTGACTGTGAATTCAAATTCAAAGAGCCTTATTGGCATGAACATAACAAATACAGTACTGCCAAAGCACTATACTGAGATGCAGTGTATTGAATGGTGTTCCTAATATTTTGCCTCTCCTCATGTATGTTAATGGAGTGGGCAAAATATTAGGAACACCATTCAATGTAATGCACTCCAGTACACCACCACCACCCACTATCTCAATAATAAACATAAAGTAGAATTATCACCTTTCTGACAATGTCAACAAAAACTGAACATGTATATGCTTTGTAAATGTAGATTTTATGGCAGAGCTGTTGTATTGGATTGCATTAGATCGCACAGGTGTGTGTATATATATAGGTTTGAACTTCTACTAATCTGGTAAGAATGTGTGTCATGAAATACATACTGTATGTTATTACATATGTGGTGCAAGTACTTGCTTTACATGATCATAGCATACAAAATATGATGCATTGCATTACAGTGCATTTATCTACCCAACAGTAAATTAAATTTTGAAAATTAGTTCAATTTCAACCAGCTACAGCATTTAAAATGCTGCTTACATTGTAATGATTCAATTATAATAATCCAGTAATGTAATATATAACATTGTAACACTGACAGGAACCTCTCTGCCTGCATAGTTTTACTAAAATAATTTTTATTTTGTTAATACTTCTGCAATTCTGAGTGCATAACTTTTACCTGTAATGTAGTATTTTTACATTCTTGTATTGCTACTTTGACTGAGGAATCTTAATACTTCTTTGACCACTGATGCAGAGAATGTATAAAGAAATGCAAATAATTTAATTTTTTCATTGTTCCTTCCTTTTTCTTTTTCCCAGCTGACTCTGCTTCGACAGTTTCTGGTCTACTGTCCATATTTCATGAGCAGGAAATGACAGAGACTGTTCATGACACAGAAGGACATGGATACCTTGCTACGTTTGTGGGCAAGAATGGCCGGTATGACCACCATTATTAACATGCCACATAAGTCTGTTTGACAAGCAAAGCTTTGTGTCTTGTTTGGCCTGTTGTGCAAAGGCAGGAATTTCCAGAAACATCTGGAATCTTGAGATCTTGCAAAACAACAACACATGGACAGTTTTGTTGTAAGAACTAAAAGATGTTGGAGATTGACACTAGATAATCCGAATTTTCAGGCTTTCAAACACCACAGTGAAGTAAAAGTGAGGAATAAGAAAAAAGTAAGGATAAGATAACCAGATGTGTGAGCTCAAACATTAAGCTTCTCCAGAAATTGTTGGTAGGCTGCAGACTAGTTTGTTTTGGTTTTTTTTGCTGACGTAGCTGTTTCCATTACAAAGTTGGTGCTGATGTTGACAAGCTACCTGGAATTGAAGCAGGCAATTGTTGCACAGCCACATTTTGAGGTGACAGGGTGTGAATTATTGATAATATAGATTTTAGGTGGAGTAAATAAAATGCCCTTCTCACTTTGTGTCCGTCTTTTTATCTTTACCTCTTGAACTTCTCAGGCTTGTTATTCTGCGTGTGCACTCCCATGGGTTGATCACCATTGATCTGCAGTGCTATGAAGAGGATAACATTGCACAACTAGACAATGTAGGTGACTTTGAATGTAAAAAAAAAACCTTTAAGTATTCATCAGTTTCTCAAAGGCCAAAACACACAGGGGGCACCACAGTGCAGTATGTCATGTGGTGTTAACATTTTAGCTTTTTTTTAACTCATAAAATTCAGCTTTATAACTTAATAACTACACACGGAGTAAGTCTCTACTGTAAATCACCTTTTATAATATTTCCTTGAAACATTAAAAAATGTTGCAAGGACATGATGGTAGAACTTTTCCTTCTTAAATGTGTCCAACATTGTTGCATAAACATGTTGTTTACATGCCTCAGCTACCCGAACATGCTATTTCCCATAGACAGTACATCTGGCTGTCCATGAAAAATACACTTGTCTCCTAAATGCTGTGGAGCATCGTGTAGATACACACAGGACAGTGAAATGATAAGGCTGCCGCATTGTTCGCTATCTATGTGTTTTAGCGTTAGAGTACTGCCCATGTAACACTGTGAAATATCTCACTGTTTGACGAAAATTGAGGTGCACTTGAACTTTTATGGTGTTTCAGAGTCAATTGTTTCTCCACAGCTTTTAAATGCACTGGAGAAGAAGCTTAAGGTTCTCTTAAATGGCAATATTACAAGGATTAAAAGGTAAGTATCTGGAGGTGTTTGGCTTTGCTCATGTCGTAGAAACATGATCGCCATATTTCCCGGAGCTTGCCTGTTGCAGTAATATCAATTTATCGTATCGTTCCAAGACTCCCGGCCCTCGTACGAGGAGCAAAAGTGGACCGATATTGGCCCACAGCTGACGGCAGACTGATGGAGTATGACATAGACCAGGTGTTGTACGAGGAAGATTCTGCATACCAAAACATAAAAATACTGCGCTCGCAGCAGTTTGGAAATATGCTCGTCCTCAATGGAGATGTTAGTAAGTGCATACAACACACAACACACAACACACAAGATAATGTGATAATGCCATATATAAGATTAAGTATGCATTTAAATTCACTGTTTGTTGTGTTGTGATGTTCATACATGAAACATTATAGTTTGTATTATTATATGTAAGAGTTAACTGTTTTATTTGCAGACCTTGCAGAGAGTGATTTGCCCTACACTGAAGCCATCATGGGTAGTGGGAAAGAGGATTATGCGGGGAAGGAGGTGCTGATATTAGGAGGCGGTGATGGAGGCATACTTGCTGAGGCGGTCAAACAAAAGCCAAAGATGATCACCATGGTGGAGATATCCTTTAATGAGTTCTGCTCTGCAATATATTCATTGATACCCCCCCAAGGCAATGTGTTTTTCTTCTCTACACAAATACATATTATTGTAAATTTAAATCTGCACCTGATTGATGATTCCTTAACAAGATATATACATTGACCAGAAGGTGATAGACGGGTGCAAAACGCACATGAGAAAGACCTGCGGCAATGTGCTCGACAACCTGAAGGGAGACTGTTACCAAGTGAGTGTTAGCAAAATTATATCTTAAGACCGTATAAATGTCTTTACCAAAAAGAACATTTTGGATCCCTGAGAAAAGATGCCTTTTCTACTCTTCAGAAGTAAGTGACAGTCGACCACTTTTACCATTAATCCAAAGTTTCAGATGTGCGTTTTCATGTGTGACTTTGTATTTCAGTACTTAAATGTGTTGTAGAGTGAAGACAATCTGTTCACTGCACATATGACTGAAAATACACTGAAGTAGCAAAGTTTCAGTTCTCAGTTTGAGATTTTACTGATTTTGAACCGAGAACAACATAAGTGCACTTCTTGAATGTTCTTACACACAGATTTTCACAGCAAATGTAGTTGTAACTTGTGGATTCTTCTTGTCTCACAATTACAGATTCTAGTTGAAGACTGCGTCCCTGTGCTGAAGAAGTACGTCCAAGAAGGAAAGACATTTGATTACATAATTAATGACCTCACTGCAGTCCCAATATCCACAGAACCAGAAGAAGGTTTGTGAATTTCGTCAGATATTTCCTGTGTACATGTACAGAGATGCTTGTTAGTCGGATTATGTGTGAACTTGTCTGCCTGGTTGTTGCAGACTCTACATGGGAGTTCCTGCGACTCATCTTAGATCTGTCGATAAAAATCCTGCATCCCTCTGGGAAATATTTCACACAGGTGAGTCATGTCCGTCTGCTGAATATGTCTAGGCATGGCAATCTGCTAACACAGGGAGATTTTATCACTATTTATTTTATTGTGGCCACCACCCTCCAGTAACGGTTGAAAAAAAGCATTTGCTACAGTATATGTGTCTTGTGACATTTTCTTTTCTTTCTCTCTCTCTCTCTGCTACTGGTCATCAGGGTAACAGCGTGAATCTGACAGAGGCACTGAGTCTGTATGAGGAACAGCTTGGCAAGCTCTCCTGTCCCGTGGACTTCTCCAAAGAGGTGGTGTGTGTGCCCTCCTACATGGAGCTGTATCCTTTCATTACCTCTGAGCTTTTGGATTTTGTGGTGTAAAGTTGTAGTGCAGGTCAAACAAACAAACCACAGTGAGTGAAATAAGTTACAAAACTTTCATATCCTATTTACTATTCTATAACAACCCTGAAAATATGTTAATATTTTACTGTCTTAAATGAGTATTATGGTTTATTACAATGTGGATCTCATTGTTTTTATTGGTATTTAAGCATGGTTATACAGGACTGGGGTTGCAAGTTTGATAGACCAAAAAGAAAATGAATTAATAAGATTGACAAAAACAAAAATCTAGAAATAAGACCATCTGTTTTGCAACTGGGTGTTTGGAGAGAGGTATGCTCCTTGATCTAACATAAGTGCATCTCCATAATTGGAGATAAAAAAAGAGGTGTCAGGTATGTTGAAATATTTCTGACCAACAGGCCCATAGATGGATGAAACTGTTGTCGTCTGAATGCTCCTGGTTTTTTTCCCCGTCAAGCTTTGAACAGTGTCATCATAACCAATAGAAAAATAATGGACAAGACTACAAAAAATAGACCCAAGTTGTAATAAATTTTAATTATCTTTTGAGATCATTTGTTCATACATTCCTAAATGGGGGCAAAGCAATATTGTACATGTTTGCATGCTGTCATATTTTGTTGTGTACAGTCCTTAATTTGCTGAATCAGGTGGGTTTTCTACACCGTGTGGAAGAAGTGAAGAACTCCTGTTTTCTCTGCTTGGATCCCCAGCTGCTGGAATGTGAATAGTCCTTCCGTTACTGCTGTAGCCTTAAAGGTGTGTTCAGACTGAGCGTGGCATGAAAATTAGAGGCAAAACAAAGTGCATTGCTATGTGAGCTTTAAAGTTTTTTTTTTCCATACAGAAATGTAAAAAAAAAAAGGAGTGGGTCTGCTGAAATATAACAAAAATAACGAGTTCCTGCAATGTAAAATGAGTCTAAGTCTGAGAAGATTTTACATAAACAGGCTCACTCCACACACTCATGGCAGTCGATGCCTATTATTAGTGAGCTGGCCAGCTACAGCTAACATCTGTACTGTAATTGGGTGTTTGTGAATATTTAGCATGTGCTGCAAATACACTCCAGGTAGTGTGAATAAATCAAGATTTTAAAAAAAACACTCAGAGTTCAGTCTGAACACATCTAAAGGGGCATAATGATAGTTTTATTATCCCCTCTGTCAACCCCATTCTACCCACATTTTCCAACTCTTTCTCCCTGTTTTAGTTGTGTTTTATTATTGTTTGCTGCAACTTATCGGGTTGTGTTTTGTTTGTGTTACTTAATTTGGAATGTCCATTTGCATGCACTCTGAAGGAACTGTTAGATGTTAAAACACTGATTTGATACACTGATAATGTGGTGTAACTCATCTTCCAACAAGGCGACAGGCGTTTGTTCTCATTCTTTAGGTTGTTTTTTTTTTTTTTTTTTGCTTTGCTCTTAAAGTGCTGAGTCAGAGCTCAAATTGTGTGATTCACCGATTTCAAGTCTCAGCCCAGCTGCATTGAGTTGTTTTTAAGCTCTATTTTTGTTACTACCACGCACATGTGATCATGCCCAGTGAGACTGATGTGTCCAAATGTCCAAATGTGTTTTTAAAAGGGAAATGATTCCACCACTTTAATGCCACCTCTGTGCTTGTGCTGTTCTTATGTCATGTTTTATTAGCAACTTTGGTTTCTCCTGATATATTTTAAGTTTTTTAAGACTATATTAGGTGCATGTAAAGGACGGTGAATGTAGCTTGCATATACAGTATACAGCACGTTTACACGTGAGCAACCCTGTGGGACCCAGTTACATTTATTTATTCAATATAATTTCACCAAATGCTGTTCTGTCCCACTTGAGATAATTTTGTGACCATCTACAATTAAAATGTTTTTGGGGGAAAATGTTTTGGCTTTTTTTTTCTGAAAAGAAATGGAATTGGTGAATATTAATTAAGGACACCTATAAAGTATTTTAAGAAAGTATAATATGTCAATATATACAGTGATCAGGAAAGCAGTGTAGATATGTTATGAGCCATTCATAGTGTTTTGCATAATTGTTTCTAAAACCAGTGTGGTAGAGTTGGGGTTTCTGGCACAACTTCACCTATTTCCAAGGTTCAAGGAGAGGAGAGGCCAAAACTTCAGTAACACTTGTAGTATACAGAACAACTTTATTGTTATACCAACGGGTTTTGGCTTGTGGCCTTCCAAAACCAAAACCAAAACCAAACCAGTGTGTTTTGCGGATGTGTGATCAACAGGAAAAAAAAATCGGCAGCAGCTTTGTAATTGATTAATACTTTATCTTTTTTGAAGCAAACATACCAAAAATACCCTGGCTCCAGCCTCTGAAATCTGAAGATTTACTGCTTTTGTCTTGTGTGATAGTAAATGAAATATCTTTGAGTTTTGGACAGAAAACAATCAATTTAGAAGAAAAGCTGAGATATTGTGCCCCAAAGTGTTCAATATTAAATAATTATAAAATAAAATATGAATAAATTGTTTAATATATATAATTTTTACATACATTTTCAAATTGGCCATCATAACGTTATACTGGTGAACCAACCGCTACTGACACCTTATGGCCAGAAGTGTAATAACCCCTGATCATCACACAGTTGTAAAGCCAAATTAGAGGAAAACGTGGGCATTATATTTTGTGTGCATTTATACGATGTAGTGGTTTTCCAATAAGTCACTGAGATGCTGCATGTCTGCGAACTTAACTGACGCGTCAGCAGTGTGACGCACAAACCAATTACAATGTCCAGACGTTTATTTTGCTTTTGCTGCTCCAGTTATTGCTCACAAATATTTACGAAGTTTCTCGCATCCAGGTAGGACATCATTAATCACACAGTTAGATAGCCTTACCAAACTTGAGCTACTGCTACACTACACTACCATCATCCTGCACAGTGAAGCTCAAACATCCAACTGAAGCAACAAGGACAAAAACACCTTTTTGAGTGGAGGAGACTTTAAACTTGCAAACACATCAGAAGAAATAATCATTAATGAAAATAATCATTTGCTACTCTAATTAACATAGTAGTAAACTGGCGTGTCTAAGTTTAAGAGTCAATTTTTCTGCACATGTTTTGGTTGTTTATGTCTCAGGAGAAAATATGCTGATGATTTGACTCTGGACTGGAGTTGATAATAGGTAATGTGATATTTTTTTAACTTTATTAATTTCTATAAAATTTAAAGTACTATTGGGACACAATTAAACAACACCACAGTACAATGTTATGGGTTGTTCAGGATCCCCTGGAAAAGCAGTGCAAATGGTGTATAATGGTAGCTCAGGCAGAGCACTGAAGTAGCACTGGCATTAGTTAAATGGCATCACATGCTTCAATCAGTTTTGACTTCCTGCTCACATGTGCAGGCAGCTGTTATATCTTCCTCTTACTGTTACTCTGCTGATCTACTCATGAAAACACTGTTTACTGCTGCAACCTCCTCCACCATCCCAACATCACAACCTCTGTTTGGTTTTTGGTGAGGGCCCTGCGCACCCATGACACACCTACACAGCTGATCATACCTCATTGTGTGGGTGTACACAGACTTATTGTCATGTCCCTGAGTCCCCTCTTATCTTTGTTGTGTCTGTTTGGGAGGGACAAGTATGCTTTAAAAAAAAAAAAAAATGTAATCAGTTTGAAAATCACAGATGTAAATAATAAAGTGAATGATGGCTGAATTCCTTTCAGCTGCTGCGGTTTCAAGGTCCTGGTATTGCGGATGCTGTCTCACTGTCACACTGTCACAGCTTACTGGGACACTTGAATAGAAAAATGCAATCGTTAATGTTATTATTAACACCTGTGTTTTTCCTACTATGATAAGTCTAGAGGCCTATAACACCTTATTAGTCTGCCACTTAACCCAGAATAACTGAAAACACCTCACCCTACAGCTACAGGGAGGACAGTTGTCGGAGTAGTGAACACCTCAAGCATTTAAGTAAATGTCCTAACAATTATAGGCATACATCACAAAATACTACTTGAAGATACAGTGGGCCTCTACTCCTGGTGTGAATCATTTTTTTGCCACGCTGGTTGCATGGTGGTGGGAATGACAGTGTTGTTCCAATAATTTCACCCAAAGTGAGTATTTGAACAATTGAAATTCATGTTACCCATATAATGAACCCTGACAACATGTTCTCATTCCCAACTCGTCAAATACGGCAGCTTGATAAGTGGCCCAAAGCTTCAAACTGACGCTCTACGTACCCCAACGTCAGTTTTGCACGTGCAGGGCTGTTCGATCGATATCAGTGGTTTAGTCTTCCGATCAAGAAATGTAAGTCTGGGATGCTTTTTAAATATGTGCCTCCAACATCATCGAAGATCTTCCAGTCCCTTAAATGCACCTCAGAGGAGAGAGGAGCGAGGAGCCACGGGTGTGTCCTCTGCCGAAGTTTTTTTTTTTTTTTTTTTTAACTGGCCGGACGGCAATACCCTTTGGTCCAATGTGTTTATTGATTGGTTACTGATTGGTCAGCTGATCTGACGGGACAGTTGTTATAATACTGCAGATCAGGAAAACTACCTGTGGAACAGAAATGACGGCACCAACAGCAGCTTTTCATATTTATTCATAGTTTTTTATGAATCAATCATAAAAAAAACCCTCGTCACTTTATTTTTTTCTCCATGAGCCAAAAGGCCTCTTTCTACTTTTCCGTTTCAAGTACGTCTCAGCTCATTCATGATATAAAATCATCCTAAGCCTGAAAAGGACGTCAGACATTCATAAACTAAATTAGCAATGTTTTCTTGCTAATTTATTCCGCAGGCTTCACCTGTTTTGTTTCTCCTTTTCGTCGGTTCTGTTCTTTCAGTAATTAAGGGGTTTAAATGGTCTATTTGTGTCTTATTCTGTGACAGCCAGACGTTGCTATAGATAATCAAATTATAATATTTGGAGCAGTTATCAGGTGTTTTCCTACCAGCTATCAATATGTAGAAAATATTAAGTAACAGTTTGAAATGTAAATTAACTATACTTGAATCTTATGTTTAAACGTTATAGTTTAAACTGTTACTTAATTTCTACATATTGATGGCTGACTTCTATATATTTGACAGTTGAGGTGCTGTGCGTCATGACGACACTGGAATAAACGAGGACGTCCCGTTTGATTGCTTAAATTCCTCCATCCTCACGTCTCTCTCTCTCGCATCCTCACTGGGGGGAAAGCGAGGGGACACGTTAAAGAAAAGCATCACTGGACTGATGGTCTAATGCAGTTCATTCTGTTTCCTTCCAGTTCATAGACCAACGGAGCTTCTCGCGACAGAAGCGGATCCCGTTACAGCCTCCTCTCCCCGTTATCACGTTCCTTCTTTTTACCGTCAGTTTCCGCTCGTTACCTGCATACACTGTCTTTTCAAAAGTAAGCTTCCGTGTTCACAGGAAACAACAAAACAAGAACAAATACGTTACAAACGCAAACTTTACACATGTGAAGGTTACACATGCACGAGGACGAGACCGCATCCAGCATATTAATCCAGCGATAATGGAATATAATTAATTATATCAAATGAAAAGAGGGTTAGACTTAGGTCTAGGCTACACTGAGGCAACATTACAGGATTACAGGCTATTATTTCTGACTCTAATCGCGGTGACGGAGGAGGTAATGCATGCCGGGTAATGTTGTTGTTTTTTTTACTTTGATATGTAGTATATTTATAAAAAGTGCTACGATCGTGTTTAATCAACCAACCACTTGTAACCTTGTATAACTTAATTCAACTCTGGTGTAAATGGTTTAATGTTCAGGAAACGTATTTTGGCTGCCTTTGTGGAAATCTGCAGTCACAGCAGGGCTTTATGTATTCATTATTAATTATATTGGCCAATCAAGCCTTTCTAACTGCAAGATGAAAAATGTTCTCTCAGTTAAGACATACAAACCAGTCCAACACGAATGCAATGGTCATCTATGTCTGCAAGCAGACTCACAATTTTTATTTCATTGAAAAACTGTAACCTTATGTTATTTGTAAATAAAGTTTTTCGTTCAAAATCAGTAGCAAATGTATTGAAGTACATAAACAGTCCATAAATTACTCTCTAGTCATTTACATTATATACAAAAAATTTAAAGTAACAGCCATTAAACAGTCTGTTCCTTTTTTTTGTTTAGATCAGGGTGCTGATTGGTGTCTGTGCTGCCTGTTGATCTCGTTGAGGATCACATCCCTGTTGTGGTCTTCATCAGCGGTGATTGCTCTGTCTTCAAAAGGGCTACCTGAAACACAGCATTACTCTCATTATTCCTAATAGGTAACATTTTTTTGGCAAACAATTTTTTCCAAAAGCATTGTTACAAACAAAATCAATTTAAAAAGCAATATAAATTCTACTTTCTTTTAATACATGTTGGACTGACAGTGAGCAGGAATATCCTGATTTTAATGATACACACTGTATGTACATATGTGGTAATGTAACAGGTCAAAATTTGTACGCACTTCAAAGTGTTTTTCAAAAGGTGTTTGTTTTTTCATGTGGTTACAACTCAAAAGTGTTCATTTTGAGCCAGTAACAATCGAATAATATTGCTCTGACTCACTTGTGTACAATTTTAAGCCAGCAAGCTCTCATCATATGTCAAACCAAACACACCTGCAGCAATAGATAAGCTCTATTTTTGACAGAGTTGACAAGCTAATAACAAGCTAAGTGTACGAAAAAGCATGAAATCATCAAAATTTGGTATCAATGAGCAAACATCTCACAGCCAGATGGCTTTTACTCCCACCTGAGGCCACAAGAGGAAAGGTGAAAAGCACAGAGCTTTGATAAGGAGGCAGCATGTCATAGTTACCATGACAACTTGGGGTCTTACAGTGAGCCGACAAAGCAATCACAATTGCGGACTGTCTTGGCTTACCGATGCCGTGAAACTGCTCTGAAGAGTCACTGACAAGGAAGGAGGAAGAGCTGGATGAGTTGTTGAACTGGGAGGACTTTGACGATTGAAGAGATGTGAGTCTGGTCACTGATGCCTTCTTCACAGTCTTCTGTGTTGCAGTACGACTCCACTCTGTGAAAAGAAATTTTACAAAATAACGGTGAAATGAGACAATAATTACCATCATCATGCACCTAATGCACTCAAGTCTGCTGTCCATATTCAAAGGAATCAGAAACCAGGTGCAGAGTAACATGAGTGTGAAATGTGTGAAGGTTTGTGGACCAGATTCAGAAAGAATTGTAAAATGAAAAGTGAACATCTGTAACCTGAGTTCTCTGCTAGTCTCATTCTGCCACAGCACAAGTAGGTCCTCCATTGCCTCCGCACATTTTCCTTCACCGCACAGTGTAGCACAAATATAAAGAAACCTATAAAACAGAAACAGCATTTATACTTCAGGTGACAAACTCTTGAAGGCCTACAGTATGAAAAAAAAAGATATTTTAGCTTTAAAGTCATTACATCAACTTTACAAACACAACTACAATGGTGGGTTCCGGTCAGTGAGTATGATTTGTCAGCTCTCTGCATACAGAGTCACAAGTGCTGAAGACAATTTACTTTTTATGGCAGACAAGTAATTACCAACAAACTCTATATGATAAAGTTTGTTACCAGTGTTTGATGTGAGTCCTCTTGCATAATGTAATGTTTTGATCACTACAAGACTGAAACCTTGTGAAAATGATCAATCCAGTTTATTACAACTTGGATCTTATTATTTTATATGTAATTATAACATTATACTCGCCAAATTAAATGCTGAGATCGGGGATTGAGATGACAAAAGAATTGAAAAAGCAAATTCATTTGGAAGTAAAAATGAACTTCATTTCAACTTTGATCTACTATACTTGCCATAGTTGTGCACACACACATTTTTTTATGCACTGAAGGATTACTGCTGACATTTCACATCCCCTTTCTTTCAGTTTAATCTCCAAATAAAGAGGTTTGGACAATGAGGTTAAAATGTTGGCATGTTTACAACCTGTCTGATTCATTGTAATGATGCTGCCATGTTCCCAGATGTCAGCGTATCTCTTTGGTAAATACAATGTTATCATAACCAATTGTAATGATAAAAACTACACATAAAACTACACATGGAAGATCCAAGTTTTAATTTTTCTGTGAATACACTTAAATGTTCCTCCTAATAATTAAATAAATGACACACCCAGGTATCCAGTCATCTCACCTTGAAAGGAGTTAAAGATGGCAAAGAGGTACATGAATGGCAGGTTAAGGGGCCCCCAGGCAAAAAAGGCAAAACCCCAAGTGAGGCCCAGGAGGATAGTTATCCCCGCCACGCTGCGCACATCCTGCAGAGTGGTGCGGTGCTGCACGTTGTGAGGGTTCTGCTTCTTTAACCGACACAGCTGGACCAACACCACAATGAAAATGCTGAAGTTGAACAGAAAAATGACACAGAAATAGGCCACCACTGCCACGTAGAAGGCATTGTCATTTTTCAGCCAGCAGCTGTGGGAGAGGATGGGAGAGAATTAAAGAATTATAGTTTGTGTTTGTTCATAATGTGCAGATACAGCACTGGACACAAGACTTACAAGGTATCAGAAGTGCCGTCATCAAACTTCCCATAGGAGACAAGACCGTAGTTATTCTTGTCAATCGCAATGACAATAATGACCACGATCATCGGGACGCCCCAGCCGACCAGCGAGAACTTCAGCATGTAGCGTGATATGTAGCTGTTGAAAACCTTCACAAGGGCCAGGTACATGTGGATGGCCTCGAGTCCCATCCAGGTGAAGGAAACTAGGAGGAAGTAGTGAAGGAACCAGGCAGTGGAGATGCAGAGGCCCACAGCATCTGGGTAGAGTGCCAGCCATGCATCTACCAGGAAGACCAGGTTCAGCATCAGCAGAGCCAGGCACAGCTGGATCAGGATTTTGGATGGAATGTCCTTACGCAACTTCCTGCAGTGTTCAAATGGTTTAGACAACATGAAATCTCTCAGAGGACTCAATGGACAGTGCGTCTACTGTAAAAAGCGCTGTAAAAAATATACATGTCCCTTAGCACATTCTTATTACTGCATTGCAAGTCAGATCCATTTGTGAATTCTAGCGGTAATTATTTCAATTTTTATATATGATTAAATTTGTTTACAACTTTCACATTTGAAAATTTTCTCGCCTCCCTTGTCTTTTTGTACAGAACAGTCACACAGGCAAAAAATTGTCTTGCCTGGAAGATGATCTGCAATAGTATTTGAATGAAAATTTTAACCTCTCTCTCTTCTCTTCCTCCACCAGCAAGGTTGGTTAATTTGGTTGGTTATTTTTTTTTAATACATACCATAATCCACGCACTGCATTTATTACTGACCTACCTGACATTATTTTATTTTAGCTTAAGTTAAAAAAAGGTAATTTGTTTAAACTTTATTCATGTGTGATTTCCTTTTTTGTCATTCACTCTAGACCAGTACATGACAATTACTAACAAAGCCAAGATCAGCTTCATTAATTGCTATCAATTATAGAAAATATATAGTGGATTTTTCAATATAATTTTAAAATATTGTATTTGATAACTAAGAGATAAGAATCTTAGGTGCTTTAAACCATAAATTAGTTTTAAATAATACTGTAACTTTAAGTTTAACTTTAAATGCATGCTACTTCAATGGTAAGTATTACAGTAAAAGTTGTATGTGTGTTATATATTTTGTGGTTCTCATTACTCACCCGAAGGCCAAGTAGGTGAGGAGGGTGATGGACAGGAAGATGGCAGAGATTCCACAGCCAATATATGTGATGAAGGTCAGGATGGTGGCCTGGATACGACTGGTTACGGGCTGTCTGGAGAGGTCCTGTAGGAGGGGGAAAAAAGTGTAGTAGTACTTAAAAATGTGAGGCTCCAAGTGTAAGTCCCTGAAAAGAAAAATCATCCCTGAATAAAGGAGCAATGGTGAGTGGCAAATTCTTCAATTAACACCAAAATCAAAGGATGCACGAAAACAGAAAGTAAACATTTTCTTACCAGCAGGATGGCAAAACTGGTTAGATGGTTGCAGCCACAAACGGTCTCATTATCTGTGCTGTTTCGGACAGAGCAGCCGTTTGGATTCCAACCACCTGATCCCTCTGCCGACAGAAAATAAAGATCAACCATGTGTTCGTCTTTGGTCATTTAACTTCAATTAACTCTGACAGACACTTTTAGAGAACTTACTATTTAATGTAAAGTCCCAGAAAACACACGTAGCCACAAAATTAGCCTGCAGTTTGGGAAAAAAAAAAGAAATGAGCTTGTATCACTTTCCAATAAAGAATTGAACAGAATCATTTTCTTTTTCCTGTGTTGAGAGTGACAACAACTGTTCTGTTGCTAGCGCTTCATTTTTGAAGCTGTGGCTCACAATTGTTATGTTTGTTATGTGTTGTGTGCTATGTTATGTTTGTGGCCTATCTGTATCTGAATTGCAGCCACTATAATGTGTAAAACCTTCACTTGTGCATTTGGTCCTTTATCCCTTTCCACCCCTAATTTAAAATGGGCTCGTCTGATAACACATTTAAAGCATTGTGTTCATTTTAATGTTCCTGTACACAAATGTTGTTGGTTTCCCTTATTTAGTACATTTAAGTCAGTCTGACATACTATTTTCTTTAAACCAGACTCACTGGAACAGGCTCTGTGTTCCTCAGGTGAATTATAACATCGTCCTGTAGTCCTGTGATCGACAGGTTGGCCACACTCGCTCCCAGGATCCCACTATTAAGTTTGCGTATTCCCAGAGATCTGTCCTGCATGGCCATTTAGAAGAGACAATGCAAGTAAATTTGTCAAAAAATTGTCAAGTTTGCAAAGATAATCACTGTGTCCCAAACCCATGGTTCATCCTGAGTACTACAAAGTACACTCAAATCAATTACTGTGCTTACAAAAAAAAAAACACTTGATGGACACTATTCTCCCACAATGCAATGCTCAAAGGAAATGGAGAAGCTGCTCTCAGCTGCAAAACAAGTAATTATGGATGGTGGTGTAAGGATAAAACTCAAAGAACACCTCCAAAAACAAAACAAAACAAAACAGTACACTGATTTAGTTGTATACTCACTGCCAACACAGTATACTAAACAATACTACAGACAGTATGTACTGGGACACAGCAACAGTTTCAATATGTAATTTAAAATGTAGTCCATCAGTTTCCTTTAAACACTACATCATGAATATAAAACTGAAAACGCAGAAGATAAGAGTAATAAATGTCTGTATTGTAATCAAAAGCCAAGAGTTCTGTTGCTCCTCAGTTAATGATACTGAAGGCATATCTAGCTTTGAATGGGACGCTTGTTAAACATATAGACCTGGAACACTGTGCTTTTCTGGTAGAAGTTGAACTGGACTCTGGAGGCCAGCTGCTGCTCCTCGGAGGTTAGGTCCTGTGTGAGAGAGGGGGGCAGCCTGATGGAGCCCTGTGGGATCGAGGAGTCTTTTCTCGCACTCCTCCTGTGCCTCGGATCCCCGCGGACCTGAAGCACACATGGGGCACATACAGAGAGACACAAGCTTAACAACCAAATTTTATCACCACAGATTAATACAGCATGTGTTTAAAACAATGTTTTTATTTGGGACAACTGACATCAATCTGTCTGCAATAGTTATGCTGCAACAATTCAACTTATTTCTTCTTCAAAAGGGTGATACATGTACCAAAACAAGTGTAATAGAGATGTAACCATAGAAATCATATTAGAAGTCATGTCACTGTGATGAAAGTTGTAGGTTGTAGCCAGAACTGCTGACCTGGTTCATCTCACTGAAAGTTTCCATGTGGCAACAGCAACACTGAAGTACAGGACGAGTGGAACTACTAACAATAACGAGCACTGTGTTCCTATTAAATGTCTCAGTAAGCCGCCTAGATGGAAAGCAGCCATAATTCATGTTATTAATTACACGTGTGCTTTTCATGCTGTGACAGGTCAAAGTTTCTGCTGTGAAAAATGTTTGCTGTGACCAAGCTCTTTATTGACTCTTGGCATGCACAAAATACTTAAATAAATCTGAATTAGTTAATAATTAATTTTGACTTTTTGATGGCTGTAGGTGCATTTAGTATGTAGCATTTGATCTCAACCTTGCAAATCTTGTACATATAGAACTCTACATGTGCTGTGAAATATCTGTTATATACCCCACAGTATCCCACCGCTAGCACTTCTCCAATGTTTTGATGTATGGCTTATAAAACTCTTAATACAGATAGAATAAACTGGAATATTCCTGTCTTACCTGCACATCACTGGGATCTGAGATGGAAAAAAATGTTTCTTGGAAATTACTGCCATCTGCTGCTTTCACAGAAAGAGCTACAGCCGGCGACAAGAGTGTCTCAGTTGTTTCTTCAAGGAGCAGCTTCAGTCCCACTGTATCAACAATCCCTATGATCCTGAAAAAACAGAAAAAAGGAAATTAACTGGTATGACATGGTGTGCAAAATAACAATAATTCATTATTATCCAGCAAAAATATACAATGTATATAATAATATAACTTTACATACTATTATAGGTTATTTTTAGAGTAATTACCTTGAACTCGGTGCAGTTCAAGGTATGCATATATATATATATATGTATTTTTAAATAATCACAATCTCTCTCTCTCTTTGCCTTTGTCAACTTGTATGAAAGCGTATTTGTGTGTTGGGAGGATAAATAGAGACAAACCATGACTAAACCAAAACACACGTGCTGTGTGAACAAAATTAATCAACATAAAATAACTTGTGGTGCAAAAAACCCCAAGTTGTAGCATTCATTTTTTTTAATAGTACACAATATGTTAGAGAATGTAAAAGACGTCTGTAACCTGTTGGAGGAGGCGGCCAGCGTTTCAGGAGTAGCGCCCAGCAGATTGCTGACGATGTTGATGGAAGTGTTTCCCAGAGCCAGGCTGATGTTGGGGCCCGCCAAAAGATTCTCCAGCTGTGATACCAGCTGATCCACCTGACTGGAGTTCAGTTTGGACACATTTGTTGTCCGCTCAAGCAGCGCGTTGGCTTGGCTCTCACTGCTTTCAGCTGCAGTCAACCAAAAAAAAAAAGATACAAGGCTGCTATAATGACGTAAATCTTACAGAGATGTACACATGAGCAGAGGTGAAAGAACAAACCTGTTTGATTGGTTGTTGGTCTCTCTGAAGGGATAACAGAAACTGATTCATTTCCAGTAGTTGTGTTGAGTGTTGCTGTTGCTGTCACTGTGACATTAGCGACATTAGCAGCAGTAGTGGCAACATTAGTAGAGACATTAGTGGAGACAGTAGTGGAGACATTAGTGGAGACAGTAGTGGAGACATTAGTGGAGACAGTAGTGGAGGCAGTAGTGGAGGCAGTAGTGGAGACATTAGTGGAGGCAGTAGTGGAGACATTAGTGGAGACATTAGTGGAGACAAGAGTGGAGACAGTAGTGGTGGCGTTCAGGGCTCCAGTTGTCGTGTTCAGTGGGGGTGAAGTTACATTTACAGACGAGTTGGTGGTGTCTGGTTGCATGGTTGTCACTTTTGGACTGGGTGTAGTGACTGGCTTCTGAACACATTGCTCGTCCAGCTGCAGAAGCACATTTCCTCCATTACTTTAAAGAGATAAATTAAGATATTAGTTGCAAATATTTGTAAAAATCTGACATCAGGTGGTACAACTGGACTACAAACAGCCCTGAAATAAATTATGTTCACTCAGTTTGTAAAGTTTTAGTTAAGTTTGTGCAGAAGATAGGAAGGTAAGAAGATCATACAAACCATTGGAGGATTTGAGTTTCTTGTATTACCATGCAGAAGTCTGAGGGCTTAAGGTTAGTGTTAGACCATGTGACCAGGGAATTCAGTGGATTCCCGCCAACTGAATTTCCACAAATCGCTGTGTGACACATGAGATAAAACACAAATGAAAAGTTGTTTTCTTGACAGTATGAAATGATGTTGAATTGACTTGTTGACTTGTTTCCCTGTAGTTAAAATACACACCTGCTCGAGTCACTGGTCCATCATAACGAATGCCTTTCACAGACTGAAGCACAATCATCACAGCTGCTGACACGTTACAGATAGGAACCTCATGAGCAAAGCTTAAAATCACTCTGCAACTACAATAAAAATAAATTTAAAAAAAAAAAATCAGAAGAGCGCAGATTTCAGTCAATGTTCAAATGTATCAGATGTATCAATTCTAACAGTAGAAAGTACTTTTCTTTTCAAAGGTAATGTGATATCATTAGACTCACATTGTGTCGGTATTTCCACAGCTCCCTTTGGCATCCTGAGTGGAAATTTCCTTTTTAGTCAAACTATGTTATGTGATTATGTTACTAGGGCTGTAGTCTGCTGGTCGACTGGTCGATTAGTTGGTCGATATGCTCTCGTCCGACTAAATTCTCATTGGTCGAATAATCTCCGTGTTATTTTCATAAGGAGAAAAGTGCTACATCAATAGCTTTCCAGGAGCACTCCATTATTTCCTGCGGCGAGAGGTACAGACTAACAAATTACCTGTGAAAACGGGGGTGTATTCAAAACACCCCCATTGTTTTCACAACTTTGAACTCGCCTAACCTAATGGAGACCACTGGGTTTAACTGTACTCAACGTTTGTTGAACGTTTACTGAATCTGTGTTTCTCCATAATGACACAACGAGAACCCCCACCAGGCCAAAAAAAAAATTAATATTTGATTTTGATTTGAAATCGATAGCGTTTGGTAGTCTCTGTGCAGCGCTGTTCCGGTACGTGAGTCAACCTCTGTCGTTGCCTGGGAAACTATTGGTAGCGTGGCTCCGTTAAGGAGTATGTTTGAGTAGCGAGTGGGAAAGAGCGAGGGGCAGAGAAGTGACGGTGGTACGAGCGGAGCAGAGGAAAAGGTTAGTAGTAAGTTGTCAGTCTGGCTGTAGATGTACAGTACAGACTACAGTGTGTCAGTTAATAAATGCTAAAAAGTCACGACTGTTGTTTCCCCAAATGTTGGAAAAGTGAAGTTAACAACAATGGGTTAGCCTAACCTGAAGACACAAACAGAGAAATACAGAACAGAGAAATGTGTGGCTGCCGAGTTTACTGTGCACTCTGTCCCATTACATCGCCCCCCCCCCCCCCCCCCCCCCCCCCCCCGCGAAGATTATGTGCGGTTTTAGTCGACCAACATTTTCTTTGGTTGACTACAGCCCTATATGTTACAGTGACACATTTCAATATTATAGAGAAAATGGTTTGATTAGTTTTGCTCTAGCAAATAGACAATATAGTCATAGTAGAGAATATGAAAATTATGGAAATATGAATATGCTTTGGTTGCTCATTACCTTGTATTCAGACGCAATGCTGGGCAAAGGACATGGAACACTACGAAGGAACATTTTAAAGATTATGACTTAATGAATGCATATTTATTCATATAAAATTTAATTTGTATATGCTTGAAGAATGGCAAAAACTTACCCTCTACTTGGAGGGCAGGTTAGTGGATGTTTCAACTGAGATATCTGTTAAAATTCAAAAGATTATTGTTTGATAATTAGAGACAAATACTAAAAGATACACTCACATGTATGCATGTTCTATGTGTGCACACATACCTGTGCATGAACTTACCATGGACAGGAGGTATGACATGTCTATCTTGGGATTTTGTATTTCAACGCGAAAAGTGTAGTATGCATCTAAAAAACAGAAACAAAATGAAAGCTTTCTTATAAAAAGTGATGTTTATTTAGATAATAATGTTGATGGTGATGGTTTTGTTAGTTGATAACACACTAACCAGTCCCATTGCAGTAAGCAGAGCAGCTGCAGTTGTTTTTCTCCTTTTCTGAAACATTCAAAACATGTTGGTTTACTGTCTTTAAATGTCAGTGTGAATCACAGCAATTTTAAGTTCTACAAGCAATGTTCAACCTATCTCATTTCACCACATTTTGTAGCACTGCGCCATAATTTTAAATCTGACAGAGGAGATATTAGGACAGGCTGAGATTGTGCCACTAATCTACACATCTAACCTCTAACAAGATGGTGAGAACATGCCGCTCAAAATTTTCGACAGTGATCAGAGCTTTGGGTTTCTTTGATAAGTTTATTTAATCAGATTAATTCTTGCATTTTTCATAAGTTTCCGTCAATATAGATGATAAGAATCTGTGAGCAGTTGTCTTTATGTCTCCCTGCAACAAGGATTTAGATGTAAGAGCCTTTAGCCTTTTTCCTGGATCATAGATCACTGCCAAAATCAAGGATCTTTGCCATTGCTGAATCACAAAATAGCAGCCAGATTAGCAAAGAGACTGTAAACAGGGGGAACAGATTGCATTGTTCTGTCTTAAGGTAAAAAAAAGCCTACCACCACATCTAAAGCTCAAAAATTAAAAAATCTCATTTGTTTAATCCAGACAAAAACCGAAGTGTAAAAACAGCAAGTTGCTGTTTTACAAGGGGATTTATGTGCAGGAGAGGAGCAATAACTTCAAGGAGTCTCTGCTGACTGCCTAGCAACCTCACAGTGCTTACAAGGTACTGCTCCTGGACTAAAATAAACTCTAAACAAACAAGATATAATGCGTTTATTAGTGAGCTTTGGCAGGAGCCTTATATGGAATGGACAGATATGAGAGAGGTAACATATAAATCTTCTCATCTAACGCTATCCATAAAAATGAATGAGCATAAATGCTGAACTATTCCTTTAAAACCCTTAAATTGCTCTGTGTAGGTCTGTGTTTTGACATGTACTATAATATATAAACTCATGTAGTGTTTCAGTAAGAATAAAGTCTAATCAATTGAATTGGCCATGTGTAGATTTCAGAAAGATTTTAGACCTTCAAATCAATATGGATGTGCTGTGGCACTGCAGATGGTTTGAATATTTAGTGACTCTCGTCAGGTTTTCATCCATCAGAAATGTGTAAACTTTGTAAAGGTTTGTTTGACATTGTGGGTTATTGTGTGCGGATCAGTGGCATGCGTCCAAATTCAATCCATTTTAAAATCAGACTTTAACACATCAATGTGTGGTGATTTGTTAAAGCGGTACTTTACTCTCTCTGGTGTTAAGACGTTTAAAAGAAATGTTAGAGCTCACCTGGACCACAGTTAGTTGTGTTGTATTTAGATGCCACATATGACTCTTCACTGTTGAAAGATAACCAGACACCACACCCAAAAACCTCATAAAATATTAAAAAAATGCCAAGGCAATACATTACATCATCATACTGGACATATTTAACCTAAAGATCAATTCATAAATATTGGTTTAGAAAGTACAGCTTTTCAAAGTATGAAAAAATGTCACAGTGGTCTTGTTTTTAATGATCATTTAATAAATATGTTAGGGGTTAAAAAAGGGGAAGCGTTGTAAAAATGAAACAACTCACCATGATGCATTGTCTTTTCCAGTGTAACTGCAAATCTTTGCCTCTTGGGGATTGCTGTCGCACTTATTTTGTAGAGAATCTGTTAAATGAGACAAAGGGTTGTTTGCATCATTACTGTTGGTATGTTATGTATTGTTATTTTGTATTTTAGAGTATGCAACACTCACTCAATCTATTTGCTCTTTTTCCCACCACAGAGATGTTAGACAAAGTGTTACTGGCTGCACAGAGAGTACGGAGGATACAACATGGAGGTATGCGCTGCCTCAGCCTCAGTGTCACAGTGCAGTTGGTCTTCCTGAAGAATAAGGACAATGTTAACAAGTAGATTCGTTACACTCTTTTCACTCATTTCAAAACTGTTATTAAAGGACAGGTTCACATTTTTTCAAGTCTGTCTTAAAACAACAGTCAGGTGCCCAAATTAACATTTAAACATATTTTTCTTGCTGTAATCAATGTTCCTCCTGTTCATACTGACCATTATAAGATCCCTTCATAATGCACTTACAATGTAAGTGATGGGGACCAAATTTTTAAAAATGTATTTAAAAGTTAATCTGACGCTAATACGAAGCTTTAGCCGTCCAAATGAATCAAATCAAGTCAATATCTTTAAACGTTAGTCTTTTTAGTGCCAAAGTTCTTCTTTTTGTTACTACACTTCCACTGCAGCTCAACAGGGAAACACTGTTTGAGGAAACAAAAAAAGGGAATTTGATCCACTTGATATGACTAACTCAGACTGCTGAAACCTCATATAAGCTTCAGATAAACCTTTAAATGCATTTTTGCCCAAAATGACTGTGTGGACACACTGTGGCTTTTGTCCCCCATCACTTACACTGAAATGGCATTTGAAGGGGATCTTTTAATAACCAGTGTGAACAGGAGGAATGATTCCAGCAAGGAAAACCTCTTTCAGAGTTCATTTGGGCACTTGACTGTTGTTTTAAGACAGACTTAAAAAAATTGTGAACCTGTCCTTTAAAATCCTTTTTTCATTTTATAACTGAAACTGTATTACCTCAAATAGTGGCCTGGGCCTTTATTTACCTCAGCTGCTGAGGGTACCAGGCCTTCATTGGAAGCAGGCTTAATTTACAGAGAGGCCTTTATTTCTAATTCCCTCTGTTTGATAAATATACTTGCTCATATTTTAGTACGAAGCCTCCTTGTTTTCTGGTACATTTGTTTTTCACTATTAACATCACATTACTAACATTTCATAGTCCAAACGATAAACTGATTAATCAAGCAAACAAGATTCATTAATAATGAAAATAAAATTTAGTTGCAGCCCTATTTCACTTACTTTATTGCAGTCTTCATGGCGCATGAAACTTCAATTCCCTGTTAAAACATAAATCAATTGTGATTCATATGATCCTTCTACTCACATGTACTGTAACCCACAGACACATTTTAAGGTTGCTTACTTGAAATAGGCCAGTTGTGTTACTGTTACTGCTCTCACTGAAAAATAAATTGTACATCATTAATTAGTTAACAAGACTATAGTCATGCTAGTGGCTCTGTGAGTCTGCGCTTGTACTCTACTTGTAATGTGAGGCTTCTCCTTAATACATCCATGGTGCTTAAGCACAGTGCTATGAGCTAAATGCTAACAGCTAATGCTATCATGCTCACAGTGGCGAGGCTAACATATTAATGTTTAGCAGGTTTAATGTTTACCATGTTTTCCATCTTAGTTTAGTGTGTTAGAATGCTAACATTTGCTAATTGGCGCTAAATTCAAGTACAGCTGAGGTGGATGGGAATATGATTGGTTTTGTTGGGACTTGGTCATAAACCAAAGTATTGGATCTGATGATGGAGCAAGATGAAAAATTAAGGGATCTATAAATTAATTGGAATTTATCTTGACAAGACCTTGAATAATCTGCAGCAAATTTCACAGCAATCCATCAAATAGTCATAGTCAAATAGTCAAGATACTTCACTCAAAACCAAAAATGTCAACTCCATAGCGACACTAGAGGAAAAATCTGGGCATCACTGAAGTCATAAGGATTCAACCTGTGTGAAATGTGAATGTCTGTTCACAGCAATCCATTAAAAAGTTTTTGAGATATCTCAGTCTAGACATACTGAGATAGCTATCTCTAGTGGTTTGACTCTGTATGATGATTAAACAAAACACATGATTCATTTAAATCATTAAAGTAATAAATCACATAAAAGGTAGTTGTTCCTACTCTATGATTAGGTGACCTCTGGGGAACATAATTTTTCAATGATGAGTTCACTATTACAAGAGCATACTTATAGTTCACAACAGCATTAAACAGTGGGAGATGCCCCCAAAATATTTAATTTGTCATCCAATTTATGAAAATGTTTGCACATCCTTTCATTTGTGCACTCATTTTACAAAAAAAACAAAAACATTGCAGCAACAGTGATACCTGGTCAGTGTTTGTGCCAAAGTGACACCAATTTGATGAGGAAGGCGCTGCTTGCCGGCTCTGATCCTGCTGCCATTAGGTGAAGAGTTATTCCAGTTGTTGCTCTGTGTTACATCGTCTGTGGTAATGTGATTTGTTGTAGCTGTGGTTGTGATGTAGCTTTGTAACGGTGTGGTGGGTGCAGGTGTGGTTGTGATGTGGCTTTGTAACACTGCGGTGGCTGCAGGTGTGGTTGTGATGTGGCTTTGTAACACTGCGGTGGCTGCAGGTGTGGTTGTGATGTGGCTTTGTAACACTGCGGTGGCTGCAGGTGTGGTTGTGATGTGGCTTTGTAACACTGCGGTGGGTGCAGGTGTGGTTGTGATGTGGCTTTGTAACACTGCGGTGGGTGCAAGTGTGGTTGTGATGTGGCTTTGTAACACTGCGGTGGGTGCAGGTGTAGTTGTGACGTGGCTTTGTAACATTGTCGTGGCGGCAGGTGTGGTTGTGATGTGGCTTTGTAACATTGTCGTGGCTGCAGGTGTAGTTGTGACGTGGCTTTGTAACATTGTTGTGGCTGCCGTTGTGCTTGTGATGTCACTCTGTAACGTTGTGTTTGTAGTTGTGGTGTTTGTCTTTAACGTTATTGGTGCTGTGGTTGTGGTGTTGCTTTCTAATGGTGTTGTCTCATATGAAGTGTTTGCAGATGTAGTTTGGAGAGAGGTGGGTGCAGCAGTTGTTTTTTCATGGTTTGAAGACACGCAGTTCTCCAACTTGTTTTGGAAAACTTGGCGAAGCTGAGAAAAGGAACATGGTGCTCATTTTTTGAATCAAAGGATATAAACATCATGCATTTGGTATTGTAATTCTCCCTTCATACCCAGGATGTAATTTCTGATTCATTCTTCTTCTGTCCAGTCACATCCACAGTGACATCCACAAAGTAGTAGACTGCAGTGAAAAGGAAAGGCAGAACATAGTCAAAATCGATGCCACAGAGACCAAGGTAATGGTCAAACTCCTACATTTCCCATAATGCAACCAATAGCAACTTTTATAGGTAAACAAAATTGGTAAACACCCCATCTTTCAAAGTCCATGCCACCCACTAGAAATGCAGGCTTCCTGTTTTTTATATTTGTTTGTTCATTAAAATGTGTAGTCTCTCATCTCAGACCAAGATAACCCAGATGACATCAACAGTTGTGGTTTGACAGAGCCTGAGATGAATGTTTGCCCTTTTCTGATTACAGATGTTTCTACTGAAGTGGCAGTTAGTGAGATGATTCTCAGCATTTGTAAGTGTACCTGAGGTCTGTGCAGTTGTTGCAGGAAGTGAAGGAGTGGAATGAGCAGCAGAGGTCTGATTACAAGCGTGACCTGATGGGGAAACACAACAACAATCATCAGTCAGCACAGAAAGAATGAGGAGGAACAAGGAAATCAAACATAACTTCACAACTAGTGCAGCCCTGGAAGAAGTTGTCACGTTGTTGTCATCACGTTTCCTCTGAATTCATTCTTTTGGATGACTTAAATGAACTTGGACTGGCTTTCTAATAACTCATAGTGCTTAACTGACATCAGTCGACTTCAAGTCCCACAAGGCCAAATAAAACATGCCAGTTAAAATCAAATATGATCGATCTGATATCAACTAATAAACCACTTAATTATCCAATGTCTATGTTCAAGACATCGGTGACCATTGCCCAATTAGCACTCAAAACCACCAGACAGACTCCAAACGATGCATTGGCAAGAAAAACAATGTTAAACATTTTAATGAGCAGGGTTTTGTATGTATGTAATTTCTAACCCTGAATTAGTTTTTAATATTTTATGCACTTTTTAATACGCTATAAAAACTCTCCCCAAACATCTCCAAAGCTCTTGTTGTCCAAGAAACATCTTGGAAAAAAGTCAAATCTACCAACGGTCTGGAGTTTTAGGCACCAGTGAATCAATTTTATTAGAAAAGCCAAATCTGACTATTACTTGTCCTCTTTTGTACACTCCTGTGGTAATGTATCTGAGTTTTGGAAGGTTAAATCCTTCAATCCTTGAAAAAGAATTGCTCAACCTCTCTTCTTTCTGCTATCTTTTATGATAATCAACAAATAACAGATAAGTCAGATATGTGTGAGGCTTTCAACTATTATCTAATTTAATCTGGCTAAATGTTCAGCAAAGACTTCACAGTACTACTACACCCTTTAATGATTGTAGATAAGTCATGTGTTTTTAACCAGTCTGGAAACAAATTTTCTCTGTAAGCCAGAGTGACATTTACAATTAACAGGAAATCTAAAGGTGAATGTAATCTAGTTTCTTCCTCTTTCATGGTAAAGTGCTGACTTACTTGCACCAGGTAACCAGGTATCTGGTTGGATAATTGGCTCACTTTTAAGACCCTTGTGGTAAACTGAAGATCAAAATCTATATATCCATATATCTATATATTTCTATATATTTCTGAAGAGTAACAAATCATGTTTTTCTTCAGCTAGTCTGAAGACTATCGTTCATTCTGTCTGCACTTAATTATGGTGATACTGTAGCCTCTTGACACAGTGAATTACACTTAATCACAGGTGATAAATCCTTCACTCACCATTGTATCTTGTATGAAAAGGTGGGATGGTCCTTTTTTAGTCGACAGAAGGGAGTTGCACTTAACATTATTAATCTATATAGCTCAAATGCCAAACGATCTCTGCTCTCTGATCTTAATACAGTCATTATTATGTCAGGTCACAGGATGTTTTAACTTCAAACACTTGGAAACAAACTTGGAAAAACTAGTTTTAAATACTATGTTCCTCACAAGTTAAAAAATCTGTCTTGTTGTAAAAAATCTTGTTTCTTTTGAAGATTTTAAAATATTAATAAAAATTAAATAAATAACTTCAAAATAAAGAAACAAAGAAATATAAAATGTTTCAATACATGTATCAAGTTATCCTGAAATATAGGACAATTTCCATATAGTTGATTTGGATCAACCTCTATTCTCTTGCACATGAACTACAAAATGATAGTGTACTTTTGACTAATTAGGTTCCTCAAAAGTGTTCGAGAAGCTCATGTTTACTGTACTGTATGTGGTAAGTTCCCAGTTGTCGAATAACAAACACAAGTTTGTTCCTCTGTTATATTTTCCACCTTCCTCTGCAAAGAGGCTACAGCATTGTGAAGTTTTGCATGAAACATCAGGCAAGAATAACAGGTTATGGTATATATTAGTGAGGAACTTAGCACATTCATGTGTGTGCATGTATGACAAAGGCTTAGCAGCAGGCATGTCTGGCATGTCAAACGTTAAGAGTTTATAAATAGAGGTGCAGAGATGTCAGTACAGATAAGGTGACCAGCTGACAGATGACTCCTCTCTATTGTCACATTGTCACATTGTCGCAGACAACCTTATTTTTTACTCTATCAGTGTTAGATCTTACCTGCCAGCAGGACAACGAGCAGGTATATCTGCAACCAGTGTGGCTGTCTGACATGTGAGCCTGGCTTCTTCACTCTGTAATATAACAAATAAAGTTTTTTAAAGTTTTTTTTTTTTTTTAGTTTATTGACCCATGTGGAAATGTCTGGTTTAAGTGTCATTGTTGTGACATGGCACATTTGACAGCTATTGTTGCACAATATCTGGAGAAAAGGGTGAAAGAGGTGAGTCATACATAAAACTTCCCGGGCTAATCACAAACAACTCTTTCATTCACATCAAGCTAATGGATGCTAAAGGCTTTTCATGTAATTATATGTATTCAAGATTTTATCTTTGGTTCTGATCATTCAGTCAATCAAACACAATATCCTGAAGAAATGAATGAAGCTAAATAAAACACTTGAATGCATTCATGCTGAGAAACACCAACAAAGTACAACAGAACAAACACATTACCTTTGTCACTGCTACGCAAAACTGTAAATACTAATATATATAGTACATACTGTGCTGTAGACACACATACTTTCCATTAACAAACAGTGAATGTTTGCTTAGGACAAAGCTTTTCAGAGGTGATTACATCTTATGAAATTGTGCTGTTATCAAGCAGTGAAAATACAAAGAGATACTGTGTTAGAAGACTTACATCTATATCTTAGTTGGGTACAGGTGCAGGACAAAACGCTGCAACAAAACAAAATGAGAAGCTGTCCACACACTGAATTTGCAAGCTCCCAAATTGTTTTTGCAATGTTTTGACCTGCATGGTTTTAGTTAGTCAAAACTAATCTGGGCAAACAGCAATTGACGTCAACTCCTGACAGGCAAGAACAAGATGAAGCCAAACTTAAGTGTGATGTCCAAAATAGCAACTGACAGGATAAACAATGTTCCTTGGCCAATAAATCCACTTGTCTTGTTTCAGTTTTCAGATATAGATAGAGAAATGAAGTCAGAAGTTGGCACAAATCCATGGACTCATCCTTCTTGGCAAAGTTTCCTTCAGCCCCTTAATACCAACTGAACATCACTGTAACACCACATTGTTGCTGGTTCGTCCTCTTATATCTTTATAGTCATAGAAATATTAACAGTAATATAACATTTAAAACACAGCATACTCTCAAACACATGAAATAAAAACATAAAGTAAGATAATGAGATGAAAATGATAGTTTAAATGACAAAAATTGTAGAATGAACCATATAAAAACATTTTAAATGTGATTTGAAAGTAGGTTGCCGGTTAAACATTGTATAAAGGCAGATATGTCTGAATAGAGAGATTAATCAAATCAGCTCGGCTATGATTGCCTGAGATGAGCTGTGATCCCAATTAAGATAAAGGAGACACCACCACCAAAATATTACCTGACAGAGGAGGCATACATGTGCGAACAGGAAAATCCACCAGAACAATTGCCTGAAGCTTTCATGACTTTTATGTCCTCATTTTCATAGGACATAACGCCTCTGTAGTGCCGCCACCCCAAGTAAAGGGCAGAAGATGGTATTTGAGCACTGGAAACCTTTAAAGAGAAGTTGCAAAAAAGCAGGTCGGCAGGCTGGAGTACGTACAAAAAAGGTGAGATGTATTTATCAAAAATATTAACTAAACAGAGGCAAAAATGAATCCCAGGAAATCCAACAAAAATAACTTAAGCCATATTAACAAACAAATAAAATCTACAGCGTCACAGAAAGTTGCCACCTCTCTAGTCTCTTCAATAGACTAGTGACTGATCTGTTACCTTCTCAGCCTCACCTAAGTGGAATGTACCATGTTAGGTTACCGTAGGGTGAGCTAGACTGATACTACAGCTTCAAAAAATGAAAACAACATTGGTTACACACACAGCTATGAGTGTACCAAATTATACAGAATGTCATTTACTACAGAACAGTTTTATCATTCCTACCTCAACTTGACGGAGCCTAGTGACTCACTACTACCAGTTACCACTACCACTGACTAAGGAGATGATCTGCCCATCATCACAGCTGTCAAAAAGAACGGGACTGAAGCCCTTCAACAACTGAAACCCATATTACATTTGTGCGACATGACTGAAATTAACACAAACATTAGACTGACATTAGTGATTTAACACAAAAACACTAGTAATGTTGGGAACCAGGGCTTAGTGAAAAGCGAGAGGAGTAACTTTTTCACAGTCCCATTGGCAAAACTGAAACTCAAAAACAAAGCTAAACCACATTAGACGTGTATTTTCATCTCTCATATGAGGCAAACACTTTTGCTGTCAGCAGGCTGCTGTGTAAGTTCACTGTGACTTTCTCATGCAGGATCAATAGTTCACACATGTGGCACGCCCCTGAAACGTCAAGTGGAACAGTCACTTTACCTCAGGCAAGTCTCACTCAACACTTGTCCTAAACAAATGATTTGATTTTACACCAAATCAAAAAATGTCCATTGGGCTCTGCTATCATCCTAAAAAAACACCGTACACTACTTTTTTTCCCTGGGGGCTATTTGAAGAAAGAGATGTAACTTTTTTTATCTTGTTTGGCAAGAAAGGTGCGCCTCAGGGTGTGTCTAGACTCTGTAAACAAGGGTTTCCAGGGAAACACTACACAGCTAAAAGAGTCCTGGCTTTGAGACATTTACGTCAGAAGAAGTCACGCACCACTAGCATTACACCAGTATGTCTTTCATGTTATGCACCTGCTTTTTAGGACTCTGCTGATTGTCTGTCACTCACCGCCACCACTGCGCTCATTATCACACACACATCTATTTCCTCCATTGTTGTGGCTCTTTAACATGTGTTTAACCAAGCATAATAAATACAATTACACAAACACAGTTACACTCTATATTAAATACAGTTACACTCTAAAGAGTGCACACACACATCTGGGACTGTGTTTTTATAATTTAAAGGACATTAAGGGTATAATAATCAATTACACTGTCATTAAAAATGTTCTAATATAGGAACATATAAAAAGGTACATGTTTAACTTGTTTTAGGCTACATAAAAAATAGATTTATATTATCAATGGAAAACACTAGGACCTGAGGCCTGGAGACAAACTACACTGGCAAAAGATTTAAACTTGAATTTGATCCTTCCTTCACAACCTAATGACCCAAAAATGTTTTATTATTTTTGCAGCAATTATTTAATACCTTTTTGATGCAGAAAACATAAATAAATGATTTTATAACATAAATAAATTAGTGTACCTTTCTGTGTAGTATACCTTCCAGTTAGATTTGATGCTGCTCCAGCTTGTGTTTTCTGTGAATAAGATAAAAAGGTGTAGTTCTATAACTGCAAACCAGAGGGAGTCATACAGAGGGATGCAGAAAACCACAGGTGAGGTTTTGATATCTTATTATTCATTCCAGCAGAAGGCTGGGAGACACAGTGTTGGCAGAGCAGATCCAAATAGTTTCTTTCACCATCAACAGCCTTTATTTGGCTTCTCCATTCTTTATGAAAGATAGAAAAGGATGGCAGTCCTTACCTTGTTATTGTCCGCTGCTGAGCTTTGTGTTTTAGTCACGTACTACAGCATTTACAACCACTTCACCACAATAGATCATTATGTGCAGTCACACCCTACATCAATATTTGTACAGATTTAAAATGGTCCAGGTGTTCTGAGACATTGTTATAGAGGTGCCAGTATGACTTCACTACATTAGACTAATGCAGTACCAAATATATAGGGTGGTCAAGACAAGGGGGAGTCAAGTAGAGTAATATTAATATTAGTGGAGCTCTAGCACCACACAGTGGAAGTAACATAACATATAATAGAGTAGTTTTCTGTCTGTGCAGTTTGGATGACGTAGGCCTGGAGATCTGACAATCTGTATGAGCAGAATGATACTCATAAAGGACTAGTCTGACATTTTTGGAAAACTACTGATTCTCTCTCTTGCTGAGAGTTAGATGAGAAGATCAGCACCACTCTCATATCTGTGTGTTAAAGTTAAAGCTACAGCCTGAAGATGGTTAGCCTAGCTTAGAATAAAGTTTGGAAGCAGGAGAAAACAGCTAGCCAAAGGTTAAAAAACAAACAAACAGAAAACAAACTGCCATCAAGCATCTCTAAAACTCACTAATTAACAAATTATACCTTGTTTGATTAATCTGTACAAATACCAAAGGTTAAAAACACCAAGTTGTTGGTGTTCATACCTCCAGAAGAGTTCAGAGACTTGTTGAATCAATGCCAAGGCTGAAGAACACCTGTTCAACACTAACACTTCAGTCCAAAATCTCCTATAGGTGTTCAGTTGAGTTGAGATCTGGTGACTGTGAAGGCCATAGCATATGATTCACATCATCTTCGTACTCATCGAACCATTTAGTGACCCCTCATGCTCTGTGAATTGGGGCATTGTCATCCTGGAAGAGACCACTCCCATCAGTATGGAAATTTTTCATCACAGACTAAAGGTGATGACTCAGAACAACTTTGTATTGATTTTCAGTGACCCTTCCCTCTAAGGAGACAAGTGGACCCAAACCATACCAGCAAAATGCCCTCCACAGCATAAAAGAGTCACCAGATCCCCTCACTGTAGGGGTCAAGCATTCAGACTGTACTGGTTTCTCCTTTAATTTGTCACCCGTCTGTACATTCACCAGATAACCAGAAGCAAGACTACAGATAAATGCTAATGCAAATGCTAAACTTGTTCTGTATCTGCTGGATGTGTAACTTTGCTAACAAATTTCTCCCATCAATTTAAACAATTGATATGACATTGTTGGGTTCACAGCATAGACTGCATAAAAATAATAGACGTAACCACCGTGACATCACCCATTGGTTTGTGGACTGCCTCTTGAGGCCTCGAGTTGTGTTTTAACATCACCAACTTGGATTTTTGGAGCCAGAAGTGATGAGAAGTGACCATATTTGGATGAGAGGGTGGAGCTGACCCTAACGCTAGCTGCTAGCTTGGTTAGCAAGATGCATTTACATGATAATGCTAATGCTAATTTTAGCTAGTGAACACAAACAGGCTTAAAACCATTAAAACAAAATTTGGTTACCAGAAAAACTGAACATCCGACTCCTGAGAGGGTCTTTAAGTACAACCAAGCGCTGAACAGGACTTTTTAGGTGACATAAATGTTTCAATTAACTTTCATGACCTGAAAACACACTGACATAGCGAGTGTTATGGCTGCTCTGTGAATCCGTGGTTGCGCCATGTTTACGTTACCTAACTGACATTGTCGCCATGGTAGCAACTTGCCAATCACAACGTAGTCACACCCTAAAGCATACCCTGCTTTATCATCAAATTTAAATTAAATTGGACCATAGTTTACAAAATGAACATCATGCTGTATTGAAGACAACTTGAAACTAGCGATTGAGACCATGAACTCATTAGGAAACTATTTACTGAGGTAATACATCAAGTGAGAAGTAAGAGTCATTTTTTCATAGACTTCTATACAACCAGACTTCTTTTGGAGTCAGTGGAGTCGCCCCCTGCTGGCCATTAGAGAGAATGCAGGTTACTGGGACTATCGGCTTGTTCATAGCTTGTTTCTACTGTCCCCAAGTGGCCAAAATCTATTGTTGTAGGTGTTCAGAAAAATGGAAACCTAAACGATTTCATGACAGCTGTATTATGTACCTTTCAGAAATTAAAAAATCACCTATTAAAAAATACTGTTGCATTCTTCACATGAAGTAAAATACATTAAAATCATTATGCTGTCACCTGTTCACCTATTTTAGGTTTGATTTATTAAAGGCGGATAAGATGTTTATGAATGCAAAATAGATTTGTGGTTCAAAAGTTAGTATAGACTCTACTTATGAAGGGATACTGTGAAGGGTCAGAATATGAACAGTATGT
The DNA here is from genome assembly GCF_910596095.1 of Thunnus maccoyii. Lineage (NCBI taxonomy): Eukaryota > Metazoa > Chordata > Actinopteri > Scombriformes > Scombridae > Thunnus > Thunnus maccoyii. Next base: position 19,914,677 of record NC_056545.1, read on the forward strand.
AAGGGTTAAGATCCCATCTGGACACACTGAAATACACTGCACAAACTCTAAAGCTGTGAAAACTAGAGAATTTATCTGTAATTTATTTTAATTTGATTTGATTTGATTTATTTTTGATTGCTCTTGAACGACTACTAAATTGACTGTTTTCTCAACTCCTGTTTGGTCAATAATGAACTCAACACACTTCTGTAAGAGCGTATATTTATTTTTCAAGACGCTGTACAATAATTATACAACTTCATGTATATAATGTGTCTAATCAAGCACTAAAATAAAATCCTGAAAAGTCTGGACACATTTTCTCATTCAAGGGAATGGGAAGGTGTGATTAAAACTCTTTCTCTTATAAAACAGGCATGCAAAAAACACTCATAAACATGCACAAAAATAACAGCCATTAAATGAAACAGCTGATCTCACATTTTCTGACAACTGAACACATCTTAAGTAGAAGACGTTACGCAGTATATCTATTCTCACAGCAGACGCTGTGCAAACTTAAGGTCATATCCCATAGAAGAAGAGAGTGTTGAAAGTTTATTGCAGCCTGTTGGTGTTACACTGTAGGGTGGTGAAAATAGTCAAAAAAAGATACTGTTTGTTTGCTGCATAGTGAATGTCCTATGCATACATACTCCAGTAAATTATGTTGAAGAGCAGGTAAGCAAGGGGAAAGATGACTCTGGAGTAGGAGTCAATCATATAACTGTTGCTCATTATGAAGCTGAGGTTTTGTTTTAAAGGGTGCTTGCGGCGTAGCCTGGTGCCCTCTGTGGGTGCAGAGACAGTGGAGTTTCGTGTCTGGGTGTTCCTCTCTGTATTTGGTGTGCTGGAAACCTCTGGAAAAGAGGTCAGGTCGATGTCATTGTCATGGAAACAACCATCGAACACCATAGCCTCAGTGGCATTGAAGGTGGGGATCTGCAGTGACAGAGGAGAGGAGATGAGAGGATGTTAGGCTTTGAGGTCAGCGAGTTACAGATGGTAGGAAATGATTTTCTGTGGGTCAAACATGTCACATGAGATTGAAGAAGAAATTAGAGGCCACAGAAACACTGAAAATGAATGACCTTTGCCCTCTTGAGCTTCTTCATCTCCTCCACTGTGGTGAAATAGTTAACAGCAGCGTACTCAATGACTGACAGGAAGACAAACAGGAAGCTTGCCCACAAGTAGATGTCTACAGCTTTGACATAAGACACCTGAGGCATAGAGGCTGAGACACCAGTGATGATGGTGGACATTGTCAGGACAGTGGTGATGCCTGGACACAGAGAGCACAACACAACATCAATATGGAAACAACACTAAGATAATTTAACCAAGTCTTAATCCTTCTAATCTCAAAAATATTAACTAAAACAAAATAGGTCTAGTGATTGTAAATTGTACCAATTTATATGAAAATTTAAAGTATGTATCAATGGCCATGTCGACACGTTATCTCAGTACCCAGAGAGACACGAGCAGGTACGGCCCTCCTGTCTATCCAAAAGGACACCCAGGACAGCATCACCATCAGCATTGTAGGAAAGTACGTCTGAAGCATGAAGAAGAAGATATGCCTCCTGAGAATGAAGTTTATGTAGAGCCGATTGTACCAACCTGAAACAGAGATAGATAGATTGTGGAGGCAGGGCAGGCAGGGTGTAATAACAGGAAGTGGCAGCAGAAAACAAGACAGTCACTCTGGGAAATTTTGTAAATAAATAAATAAAAGCACTTGCATGGGATTGTCAAAGTTACAGGATGGACCTGCACTCAAAACTCAGGTGAGAAAGTTGTTATTTTCTGGGGCAGATCTGTCTTGAGCTGAAGTTATATAACAACCTTAGAGAGGATAGGTCCCCACAAGAGACCTACATTCTGTCTTCCATTCTCACACTGAAAATGTGACAGTAGAAGCAAGCAGGGTTTCCAAAAGTGGGTTTAGCAGTCTCTCATACAACTTTAGTCTTTTCATTAACTTATTTTAGTTTCTCATTAATTTGTTGTTTTAATATTTTACAATATTCACAAGGAATAACATTTAATAAAGAGATTGAAATGTAATTTAAATGATTTTATTATATTTAATGATTGTATTATTTTTTATAATACAGAGCACAGACACAAACAATCTGTGCCTGCTTTGTTTTGACACACACACATCTCTCTCTTTTCATCTGATCTGTCTTCACATCTTGGTGAATGAATGAAAATTATTTAAAGGGAAAGTTCAGGATTTTTAAACCTATATATTGATAAGTTTCTTATTAGTTATTGTGCACATCACATACATACAGATCCACTGCACACTGAGGTAAAGCTCTGAAAAGAAGGTTACCTTATAGCACAACCCTTACATTTAGACATGTACAGGCTTAAAGGGGATATATCATGCTTTTTGTAATTTTCTGTTATTTTTATACAATTATGATGTCGGATATCTATGTTAAACATGGTCAAAGTTCCAAAACTTGAGGTGAACATATGTAAAAATGCTCCTTGCAAGTCAAAAGCCCAGGCTTCAGCCTGCTCTGAACACTTTATTTGCAATGTTACCCCTACTTCCCCATCAAACTGACATCAGATTGTTTGTGCATGCTCACAAACGGCTTTTCGTTCCATAGCCTTGTTGCTAAGGTTGTTGCTAAGTTTGTTTCATGGGTATTTGGTGTTGTCCACTCACATGTTTCAGATCAGATTTGGGTTTGAACATGTATGGATGTATTTGAGTTTCCATTTTGAAGAACAAGAAATAGAAGTGAAATTCTACTGCTACTGTTTGTCTACATAGCTTCTGGAGCCGCTGGATGTCTGGTGAGGGGCAGCATCCTAGAGCTAAACAGAGTAGGCTCATTGAGGGGGGCCTTAAAGACAACAGAGCTAAAACGGCTTGTTTCAGACTAATCTCTATAAACAGATATCTGTATATGAATGCAGAATCTGTAGGCAATAGACACAATTTTGGGATCAAAAGCACTCAGTTCTACAAGAACAAGCTTTGGTTGCATGCAGGTAAACAGTCCATGTGGGGAGCGAAAGAGGCGGAAAGCATTGGCCAAAATGTTGTCTGGACCTGTTTGGTTTTAAACTGTTAACTGAGTGTAAACTGGCTACTTGTGAAATAATCCAGTTGTAGATGTCATGTCTCAACTCCAACTCCATTCTCACATCTCATATCCATCCCATATCCGTTATCTGGATATCTGCTGGCTGAACCAGACCCCCCAAAATATTGGCCGTTGTTCCCAGAGGCTAAATCATTGTGTGACGATAGCTGATGGGTTCTGAGACTAGTTTCAGATAGCGGCTGAACTGAGGGGCCGCTTAAGAGCCAGTAGAACATAAATTAGGAGCTTTTGAACTGTAACTCATGCAAAGATATTATAGTAGAGCCCCAGAATATAGATATAGATCTGGAAATGTGCATGTAACGTCCCCTTTAACTAGTCATCAGCACAATCTCAGTGTTTCCAGTTGGTGTCACCATGGGGGAAACATAATACTGTATATAGGTATAAGAATCTCAAACTTTCCCCTTCTGAAATGCTGTAGTTTATTTATTGTGGCATGAGTGTTTTGATAAAATCAGGAGCTCTCTGGTTGTTCCCAAAGCGGGAACAGCTCAGAGAGCCCCAAGACTCCAACCTCACATACCAGTACTGCTGTAGAAGGCAAGCCCAAAGGAAGGCTGGAAGTCTTCAATAAAAAACTGTGAGAGCACGATCTCATCAGTCCTTAATGAATCGTTCCCGTTCTTCCAGTAGAGCATGAGGTCGTTCTCATTGTAAGCATCTTCAAAGAGAGGAAAAAAGGGGGGGAGTAGGGTGATGTTGCCTCTTTTAGAAGAGTCATGGATGGTTTTCTCAGAGGAGAGGAGAGAGTGCACAGAAATGGGACTCCCTGCTATCCTCTGAGATCAAGATCTATGCTTTATTCATGCAATAATATGAGGCAGAGAAACATAGAGAGGATAGAGAGAGAAGCAGGCCAGAAACACAAAAAGATCCCCAAACTCTGCACAGAAAGTAATCTAGACTCTATCAGTTAGATAAATATGACCAACTTCAAGTTCAGAGCAGAATAGAATGAAAAACTAATCCCCAGTAAATCCTGTATCAGGAAGACAGACTGATTTAGGATTATGACTTCCTTACTCTATGCAAAAAGAAGATGGTGATGGTTACAGTGTGTTATTAACTATGGTAATGCGCCGAATTACAGCGTGTGTTTCTGTGACTTTAAATTACAAATAACAAAATGTGTCAAGCAAGGACATGATGTTAAGTATGATTTGTCTGAAAAACTGCACTGGATATTCTATCAAGCAGTGATTTCCCAACTGTAATTTGATACTCACAGCTCTCAAGCTCCAGAGAGCAATTCTGTGTATCCAGAGGGAAACTACTGAAGTCCATCGAGCAAAGTGCCGTCACGGTGATCCTGAAACACAGCTTACAGTTAAAGAAACAGCCACATAAATCAAGCAATCATCCAGCATCAGCAACTGTGTTCACAGTAAATGTTATATTTGCATTCATGGGTGACTTTCAGAGCATGGCTATATAGATTAATCACAGTCAACAAGCTAGTAAGATGTCAAACAGGGTATAAAACAAAACTACTGCACTGCTTTTTCACAGTTAAGATGTTGGTGGTGACGTGAACTGATGTTTACATTCACTAAATGCTTCTGTGCAGAATCTCCTATGGCTGCAGCAAGCTGTTAGGGATGACGCCATATTGTCGACATCTGTGGCTGAAATGGATATGATGAATGTAGTCTGAAAGCATATAGGTCACCTCCTTATACTGTATTCCGTCACTGTTTTCAGGCTCTGCTCACTAAACCCTGCAGTAATAGTCCAGTTGATTCTGAGTCATGGATTTTATATCTTGACTGATATCTTTTTCAAAAAGAAAACATTCTGATAATATTTAAATCACGACCCATTGAATTAGATTTATATTCACATGTTAAAGGTTAAAGTGATACCATGTAACATTTGAAAGAAAAAAATAACACATTCTTCCTCTTACAAATATATAATAGACTTTATCATACAGCCTTACATGGTCTGGTATGACCAGTAGCTTATGGTGGCAAATGTCAGCAAACTTAAGCTAGATGATGTATGACTAATATTGTTGAGTAAATACGCTGACTTCACATGACTTTAACTTTGACTCTTGTGACATGACATTTTAACACATCACATATAATGCAAACAAAACTATGTCTTTAAAGCAACCGACTGAAATGATCTTACTTTATATAATCAGTCCTGTTTTGATGCTGGTCTCTTTCTGAGTAACTCAGAAGAAACATGTTTTTTTTACCTGACACTGTAGAGTATATTGCCGTCAGGATAAACCCTCAGCATGATGTTCTCCATGGTTGTGTCATGGATAAAGGAGCGCTTAGAGTGGACAAAGAACACGTCAGGGACCCAAATCTTCTTCACTAAACGTGCATCGAAGGTACGACTCTTGTTGTTGCTGGAGGGGAAGGCCAGGCGATCGTCCTGCCAATAATGCCTCAGGTACAAAGTCATGGTGAAGTCCTGAAAAAAGCAGCACACACAAGAAAACCCACCAGTGCTGATGTCCCAACAGAGAAAATGAAACACTGCATAGTGGCATGAGTAATAATCCAAGAGGTACATACCATGTTTACTTCACTTATGCTGTCAATGCTCTCTACCTGGACGTCAATGCCGACAGGAAGGGCTGAACCTGCAAAAAAGGCAAATGTTGTAATGGATCGGCTTTAAGCAACAGTTGGATAACATCCTCCATGAATCATCTGTCTCTACATCTGCCAAAGATTATGTGTAAATCCCTCTGCTGAGCTATAAATTAAGACATAAGCCACATCTTAGAGATGACAAAGACAAAAGGTTAGATTAAAGTGATGACCCTGGCACCTGCTGCTCACCCAGGATGCAAAGATAGAATACCACAAAATTCTTGGAAGGGTTTTGAGAGACATAATCTGCTTTTCATTTTCTGAATGAGTTATAAGTAACAAAACCGTTATGAAATACTTGGCTGGGCACTCTAAACATACAAGACAGAGAAAACTACAAAAAATGTATGGAAGAAAATGACTGGTATAGCTGTTAAAACCTGCAACCAGATCACCTGATGAGACCATTTGATTCAATAACATTTGTGGATATGCAAACATTAGGGAACAGCTGTAGAAACAGCAAAACAAATCCTTTCAAAATTAAACTGTTTCAGACAGGCAACAGATCCAAAGCTGATTTTATAGTATTTGTAAAATCTGACCTGAGGGGATAACTCTGGCTCACTTTAACAACCTACATCCCAGCATCCATTGAGCAGGGAAACACCACACAGGTTAGAAGTTCATTGCAGAGGTTAATGTTGTGTGCCTATCTTAATACTTAATTAGATAGCGCATCTGGAATTGAATCATGATATGAATTTCTGCTTTTACTTGCTTTATTGTCCAAACAACAGATAGTACAACTACATGCTTCCTGGCTATCTCCCTCTGTTCTTCCCCGCCCCTTCCTGTCTACTAGACATGTGACCTGTCTAACCCAATACATGAAATCCCTCCTTTTCTTAAACAAACTCTGCACTGTAGCTTGCGTAAGTGGGTATTATCTTATTGTTTTACTTTCTACAGTATAGCAGCTGTTTTCCTTAGCTTAACAACCATCTTACAACTTGTGTCTTTTCAACAATAGAGAACTATTTCACTGAACTATTCTCTGAAGTCTGGCCATTGGCATGTCTGATATCTGAGTGTCCTGGTGAGGTGTCTGAGTGATATTAGTCTGTGCGTGTGTGTCTGCATCAAGTACACTGTCCAGTGTACTCTGTATTTCCTTAGGCCTGTTTGTCTCATATCTTTTTATATGTGTGGTGTTCCTCCGATAGCGTGCTCCTGTTGGAGATTCAACCACAACTTGATTTCTTGTTTTACTCACAACTTTGTGTGGTGTTGCATTGAGATGTGCTGAACTTGTCCACCTTGTCCTGCTGTGTGAGTACTGCATCTCCAATATCCATCTTTGAGTACTAAGCTCCCCTTCACTCATCAGCATATAATTTTGCCTTTCCTTTTTGCTCTGCATTTTTATCTTTATATATGTTGTGTATGATTCACGGATGTCTGGTAACTTTCCCCTTATTTTTCGATTAAAGAGCAGTTTGGCAGGGCTATTTCCTGTGGTGGCATGTTCTATGCTCCAGTACACAGTCATATACTTTCTCAGTTCACATTTCCAATCTAGTCTTTCTGCTTGAGCAATCTTTATTCTCTTCATCAGTGATGAATTTTGGCGGTCAACTTCTCCATTTGCTTGAGCCCACTTTGGTGTTGTCTTCATGTGTTTGAATCCACTAGTTTCACAGTGTTCCCTGAAGTCAGATTTGAACCGTGGTCCATTGACTGATTTGCAGGTGACAGGGGTAAACCATGTCTGCTGAAGACTGACTCAAGACTGTCACTGTATTTCTCTGTAGTTGTACTGTCAGAACTGTATATAACTTCCAATGGCTAATTGTTTGTAACTAGATCAAACCTCCTGCCATACACATATGGCTGTAGCCTCTCACAAGCCCACACCAGAGCTAAGGCTTCATGCTCTGTCTGAGAGTATCTCCGCTCAGAGTGTGTCAGGCTGCGGCTCATGTAGCACACAGCTACCATCTCTCCTTGTTGGTCGTGTGATATGAATCTACTACTGTAACCAACAAGTCCCAGGAAGCTTCTCACCTCTGTAGCGTTCTCTGGTTCTCTGGCTACTATTACAGCTGTCACTCTCTCTTCTGTTGGTCCGATACCTTTCTGTGACAGAAGTATCCCCATGAATACCAATCTGTCCATGTTGAACTGGCACTTCGCTGGATTCAGTGTTAGTCCACATTCTGAGCATCTCCTCATGACGGCATGCAGGCACTTGTCATGCGTTTCCTGGTCTGGAGCACACTAGGGCTGTGATGGTATGGATTTTTTTTTAACCATGGTGAAAAAGCAAAGTGTCCCCGTTTAATAGATAAAAAAGTCTACATTTGTCTGCTAGAGCCTCCACTATTGCTGAGCAGTGTGCAGAGATGATCGCCACATTTGTACACCAACATATAGGGTCTTACCTGACAGTGAGGCAATATCGTCTGACCTGAGAGCCGTTAGCCCAGTTAGCTGGATAGTGGAGTCAGAAATACTCTCTTGCAGCCATGTTTCAGTGAAGATGAGGCACTTTGTCATTTCTCTCCAGGAGGTCAGAAGCAGTCTTGGGTAGTCTAGTTTATTGTTGATGGAACTGACACTGGCAAGGAAGATTGATGGGAGAGCTGGTCGACTGGGGATAGCCTTTGGCCTAGCTTGGTTACCAGCTTGCTTGCAGCGCTTCCGCTTCCTCAGGCACCACTTTTAGCTTCCCCCTGGGCAGTCATTCTTGTGGGGCAATGCCAAGGTCTTGCAGCCTATTGCCCGGAGCAAGCCAAGGCAACGAGATTCTCCAACGTATCTAAAAGTGCAGTGATGCTGGTAATGAGCTCAACCCTGTGTTAGGCATCACATGACAATATTGCGGTTATTGTCACAGCTCTAGTGCATGTGCTATCACATCATCTGAGATGTTCTCTACACCTTCAATGCCAGCTAATGCATTGGCTATCTCATTCTGGTATTACTAACTGGCTGACGACACACTGAATATCAGTCTCTTGTATCTTTATTCCCTCATGCATACTGCAAATATAGTTATCTCCTGTGACTCTGTGGTCAGTTTTAATTGATGGTAGCCCCATTTCAGATCTAGCTTGCTAAATATACTGGAGCCATCCATGCCTTGGAGTATTTCATCCACAATAGGAATAGGGTACTGCTCCCTCATGATTGCCTCATTGGCCCTTCTCATATCTAGGCACATCCAGATAACTTTGTCAGGTTTTGGGAGTACAACCACTGGGTTTACCCAGGGGGTGGGGCCCTCGACACGTTCTACGATGTCCATGTCCATGTCAATCAATTCTTTTATCTTTTTTTCCACAGCCTCCTTGAGGTTGTATGGTGTGCGTCTGAGTGGCTGGGCCACACATTTCACCACTGGGTAAATGTATAGTCTAATCTTCTTGGTGTTCAACTTTTCCACTCCCTTGAACACATTTGAGTATTGCTGTTGGAATGTGTATTTGATGTCTGTGACAGCTGAGACATTTTCACCTATTTTTAGCACTCCTAGCTTCATGGCTGTCTTTTTCCCAAGGAGTGGTTCATCATTGCCTTTAATCACAATGAATTGCCTGATCCATCCTGCTGCCAATTCTGATTTCACACTTTAATGCCTCCATGACTGGCAGTGACTGACTGGATGAATATGGGTACAAATTCCTCTTCTCCTTTGGCACATATGAATAGCACTTCTATCTAGCTATCTTTTCTGCCTTAAGTTTGTCCCACACATAGTAGCATCTGAATCTACCAACATTTTTAAGTCTACTCCCCCCACACAAAAGGTCTGACATTTCATCCTCTTTTACAATAAATGCAAACTCTTTTTGTTGTACCTCAACAATGTTCACATTGTGTGTCTTTAATCTTTTTGTGCAGCACATTTTTGAGAAATGTTTTTTTCCATTACACACGTGACATGCCTGTCCACATGCAGGGCATTTGGGATCCTTTCTCATATGATCAGTGTAACCACATCTGTAACATTGTTTCTCAGTTTTGCCCTCTTCTTTATCCCTTATCTTTCCTCTTGCTTTCATGTACTTCCCTCCTTTTTGTGCGACACGATGGACAGTTTCTGTGTCCCAATTTTCTCCATTCAGAGACATAGCTGCCATCTGTTCCTAAATTCTTTCACACTGTGAGGCCAATTCCAATGTGCGAGTGTTAGTCCATTCCCCTTCCTCTGGGCTAGCGTTAGTCCATGCCCTTCTTCCAGTAATTTTCTGCGCACATATTCTGATACACTTAATCAGAATTGCACCCCTTATCTGGTTATCTGTACCTGCTCGAATATCACAGTCTTTCGCTGTCTGTCTAAGACATGTAGAAAATTGTTGCACAGTCTCACCTTGTTTCTGAAACAACTTGTGAAATGTCTGGTAGGCAAATGCTGCATTGACATGGGGAACAAAGTATGTATTCAGTGCGCCAACCACGGCCATATAGTCCGTTGCTGCTCCAGTGTTCTGTGGAGTCAAGAATATATCCTGAACATCTGGTCCAGCAATGTGCAAAAGAAGAGCTCATCTCCTCTGTTTTGTAACATCGGTTACATCATCTTTAATGATTAGTCCTTTCCCATCTGGATATAACTCAAACGTGCCCCTCTCAGTCCTAGCGTAGCTGGGTCTGTGCAATATGCGAACGGCTGAGGTCCTGACTTTTCTGTGTTAAATGAAACTCAAGATAACTTAGCTGCACTTTTTTTCAAAAGTCCGACGTCTTTGTCGCCATTGTTGTGTGCCTATCTTGATACGTAATTGGTGCATCCAGAATTGAATCATGACATGGGGCTTCTGCTTTTACTTGCTTTTACTTGTACAACGGATAGTACAACTATAGCCTCCTGGTTATCTCCTTCTGATCTTCCCTGCTGCTTTCTGTCTACTAGACATGTGACCTATCTAACCCAATACATGACAGTTATGACAAATGATCACAAACACTAATGATCCAATCAGTGGGCATTTTAGGTCACATGGCCTGGTGTAAAGGTAACTACTAGGTTGGATCAGCCAGAGGGACAAACTCTCGCAAGTGCAGTTAAGGTTAGGGTTAAGGTTAAGGTAAAGTCAAGGCTAGGGTTGAGGTTAAGGTCAAGGTTAGGGTTAGAATTACGCGCACAATGAAGAAATATAACACAAATCTTGCGAGACTTTTGCAAATTGTCCCTCTGGCTGATCCAGTCTAGCACCAACCTGGTGTAAACCCCAACGCACACTGGGAAACTATGAAAACTCTGCACACAAGGGGCCAGAGCCAGAAAAAAACAACCAGGGCCGTTATTGATACGCACAGCTGACAGTTGACTTTTTCAGACACAGTAATGACAAAACCAGCAAAGACACTCAACTTGGACTGCAAGTACATGATAGCGTAGCAATCTGCATGCATAAACTGAAATCTTTGCTTGAGAAATTGAAATACTATAGTGTTATGTTACAAACTACCATATTGTACTGTTACATAAATATCCCATGCTGTATAGTATGGTCCACATGTCATCGTTCAATGGCAGAATGCTGGAAACGTATGATGCACACTATAAACATCCCGTTCTCTCAGTGCCATTATCTAATGAAGGTAAGCACTCAAAACCATGAGTCTACGATTACAATAGAGTGGTGAAGTGGGAGGGATTATATCAGGCAGATAGGCTTCTGGAAGTCGTGTTCATTTTTTATATCGGGGGGTGGGGGGGACAATATCAGGGGACCTTTCAACTCTTTGTTGGACATGAATCTCTCCAAAAGAAACCAGTAGCAACTGCAGCGATAAAAATCTGATACATTAGATAAAAGATCAAAAGTACAAGAACGTACATGCAGTCTTGAGGAAGAGGTCAACTACAACTCACAAGGAGCAAAACGGTACGAGACAGTCCGATCAATTGCTTGCTGAGCCGCAGTTACATTCATGATTCAGTAACGACTGATAGCTCATAGAGTCGACTCAAACAAAGTCAATTCATTGACTTTGTTTAGTTTAGGAATCAGAAATGTCTTCTGTTGTTTCATTGGTTAAGAGTCTTCAGAGTGTCAAAAATGGTTGGAGTCAGCTCTTTAAATCCACCGACCCTATTACTTCAAACAAAACATGATGTTTCAGAAGTAAATTAAAAAGTATCCACAAGAGAATTATCGACTACAGCAGCAGATGTATTTGTTGATATGCTTCTGGTGCTAGAAAGGTGCCTATAGAGTTCATAAATGTGCAAAGGACTGATTTTACAAAGCACTTAAACTAACCACTAACACTTTGATTTTCTAAGATCTTATTGTTTACAATAATAATGCATAACAACATAGGAGTTGACATAGCCACAACAGGAGGTGACTGTCTCTTACAGTGTGGGGCAAGCACTACAGTTCACCTTAAATACGAGCTTCTCAGAAGTTCTTTATTACCCAAGAAAGCCTTTTTTGCTTGTCCAATTTTGCATTTAATTTCCCTCAGACATCTTCCATCTCTGTAGCTGAAACTTCCCTGGTATTTGTGTTTGTGCACTCCAGTTCCAGTATAATTTTGAACTTGCCAATTTCACCCTCTCCCATAATCATTGATTTGGTCTTATCGCTGTTCAATGCCATTCTGTATCGCTTGCAAGCCTGATTTACAACTTCTAACATTGCTTGGAGCTCCCACTCATCTTCTGCTTGAAGAACAGTATCGTCAGCATACCTGATGTTTGTCAAGGTCTACCCATTTATCTGTATCCCTCTTCTCTTGTAGTGCTTCTTCGATCATCCTTTCCATATACAAATTAAAGAGAATTGGGGATAAAATACATCCTTCTCTTACACCTCTTAAGATGTCTACTTCTTCTGTTTCTCCATTTTCTGTAATGACAGCTGCTTTCTGGTTCAATATAGATTTTCTGTTATTCTTTTTTCATGTGCCGAAATTCCTTCAATTAGTTCAATTAGTTGCTCATGGTTTACCCGATCGAAAGCCTCTTGATAGTCTATGAACATCATGTAAACTTTTTTTTTCTTTTGTATCATCCTCTCTCCAATTGTTCTAGGTATAAAGATGTCATCTCTGTATTATTTTCCTTTTCTATAGCTCAGCTAGCATTTTGAAATCCCGCTATCAATGATGTTGGCTATTCTGCTCGTAATTATATGCAGCAGTATCTTTGACCCATGATTTATAATATTTATCAGTCTGTGCTCTTCACACACTTGAGTATTTTTCACTTTCTGAAGAGGAATGAAATTGCTTTTCAGAAATTCTTCTGGTATTTTCCTGATTTGTAGATCTTGTTATGATATTATTATGAGTAGCACAAACACAACAATCACACCTATAAGTCAAGTTTAAACCGAGTAAGCCAACTGCTTACAGGATAAAGCCCACCCTAAAAATAGTAGTTACAAATAAGACACATTGCACATTGTCATATTTCTAATGAGGAAAATCTTGGGTGTTACAGGCTACAACTACAGGGAGAACTACATTTTGTGGCTGTATCCCTGCCACTGTCTTGGTTGCTGAAAAATTACTGCATAGACATTGTTACAGACCCACTTTAGTCAAATACCTCTCCAATACAACAACAGTTCAGTACAGATGTTTTTTGTAAGGGTTTTTGTACAATTTTGCATGTTTGCTGTGTTTTTGAGAAACTGGTCATGCAATGAATCTTACAGTAACTCAGTGGAGGGACGGGTTGCAACTCCCTGGGTGTTTGTACTCAAAAAAGAATGTTATTTTGTGCATCTGTTGCATTCACAATTTACGTTTCAAGAGTATTAGAACCTCGTACAACACTTTTTGAGTTCAGAAGAGTATAAAGTGATCCTGTAAATGAATGAAAGGTGATGTCCTTTGAATGGCCTATTTACCTAATTATTCTTGCACACCATTTACTTGGAATAATAGCAAAAACTAAAACCAAATGTATGCCGTATAGCGCTTGTCACACACAGATTTGATATACATATTCTTGTGTCAGATAAGGACATTTATATTAAACACTCTACAAATGCAGATTATCACAAAAGGTATGTAGGTCTCATAACAGTTTTTAATATCCTCTAACATCAGGCTTTTTGTTTTATCTTTTCACCCCCACAGATTTAGGTACACAGTTCAGATTATTTTCTCTGTACTACTGTCTGTAGTCATTGTCTCACACAAGCGACAATCTAGGTCACTCAGGTTTTTTTTGGGACGCGTAATTCCAAAGACAGCACAGTAACCTACATTAACCTTAGTGAGCTGCCAGGCAAGCACATGGTTATTAAAAATAAAAATAAAAAGAACAAAGAAGATAGATATACAAAAATAGATAGACAGATCGATGAGGTGAGTGTCTTACCTCCAAAGCCTGGCCGCATTGCAAAGTCATGGTCCTCGATCCGAAGCAGCTGCTCCGATTTGATTAGCAGGGACTTGGTGCTGTCCAGCTTTTTTAATTTAAGATCCACTCGTCTGAGAACCAAAGAAGACAAATAACAGCTGATACAAAAACTCTGTCTTTATCTTTCACTTTCTAACACAAATACACACTCTGAATAGAACTGACATCTGGTCGAGGGAATTAGTGATGGTTAATTGGACTTTAGCACTCTGATTAAAAGCAAAGGCCTTGGTTTAAAGGAAATGAGAGTTCTTTCACTTACAGTGTATTGACACTGATCTAATGCACTTGTATATGGGTCCCCAGATATTGTGGGGCTTCTCTTGTATCTGTCTCACTTGGTTTTGCACCAAGAGACCTACCTGTCTTCATAGACAGTGATTACTGCAAACCAAAAATTAGCTCTCTTAATGTTGTAAATAACCCATATTTCATTAAGCAACAAACAGTACCAAATTACTAAGCATTATATTATCCTCATAGTACTGAGAAATCTCAATGTCATTTTCCTTGTACACCTACAGCAGAAAGTCAGTCTAATCAAATGAAGAAATCAGTAATTACATGAACTATAGCACCTGAAACTTGTCCCTGAATGTCACCTCTCACCTCATATGATCCTATCCATGACCTGCTCTTACCTTGATCCACCATGACATTAATGGAAAGCATCATGATTATTTACGCAACCATATTTGTGAGGACATTGTGAACCACCACAGAGAAAAAAAAGCCTCCCACAAAGCCACAAAAAGTGGATGCCTGGCTGTTAAAAAAGGCTATTTTTGACAGAAGCAGCTCCACAATTACAACAAAGCAAGGAGTCGAACTAGAAATCCCACTTTGGCTCACCCTCCATGCTTTTGTTTGGTGTTCTCTCCGAGGTATAGCTCCTTGTGTCTCCTCTTGTTTGGGAGGTTGCTGCTGTTGAGCTGGGTGACAGGCCACAACCAGGCCAAGCACATCAGTCTGAAGGCCAGGAAGGCCACTCTCATGGTGAAGCTGGGGCTGGAAAGATGAGAGGAACCCAAACGTTCCTCCCACTGCGTCAGCGTCTCACCCAGGGAATGGCACAGCTGTCCCTGTCCTCTACTGGCATGTCCATGTCCCAGCAGCACTCATTCTGCCCCACCACACACACGCCCAGCAACTTCTGCGTTATCCTGCACTCTCATCTCCTGTGACATGGTGAACATCAGTCAAGATATCCAGTGCTTAGCTCCAGTGCGCAGGCATTCCCCTGGCTGAGTCTGCTTTACACTGTGTCATCACTCTGCTTACGTCCTCTGACACAACATGTTGCCCCGACTCTCCACTGTCCCCTCCCTCTGATTTAAAACCAAATATCAATTTTTTTCTATAATGACAAAGGAATACCATTAATTCCTCCCTAATCTTCTTATCTGTGGTTGGCGAAATCTTTCAGTAACCTACAAACTAGAGGCAGCAGAGGGCGGGGACAGGGGATAATACAACCAGCAGTTTCATCATCATTCTGCACAGATAAAAATAAAAAGCCTGTAGCCTACTTTTATACATTGCAGGATTTTTGCAGGATTTCCCCATGAGTTGCACACTGCGTTGGTGGGTGACATGAATGATCTCATCGACAGGGGACAGATGTAAACATATGTTTGGGTCACATCTGTAAACGTACTTATATGCCTCGTGAGTGGTTAGCATTCGAGGCAGATGATGTGATTCCTGACCTGAGGCTTTGAGCTGTTTTTCCATATCAAATATTAGGGGAAAAAAAAGGCTAAGAATACAGTCAGCTTTAGTGTGTGAGTTAAGGATCCAATGCAAAACAACATCACAACATCGAGTCGGTTTATGAGCTTAAACATGAAAGGTTTCAGATAATGTTTTTTTTTTAAAAAAAAGATGGATATCACACTCTCTTTGTGATTCTCATTTAAAGACAGCATGATGGACTGCATTATGAAAAAGACAGAGGGAGGACAAAATAATAGGAAGACCTCATTATAAAATCAGTTTAGTTTAAAAACAAAATACACTATAAGGGTACAAAACATATCATAAAATCAACTCCTTTCTGAAACAAATTATGGACATTAAGTTCTTCTTGAAAGTAGCATTTTTTAAAATCATTTTGTCCATCCCTTGTATGTGTAGATACTGTAGTATGCTGTAGTATGTTCATCCCCTCACATAGACTGCATACAGCATGTCACTTCATCATCTCATGGTCCATCTCATATCAAGAATATTTCTGAAAAAATTACTTATTAACAATTTCAAAAGTTGAAGGACAGCAACAATGATCCCTCTGAAGTTACTTTATATGATATAAATTGAAAGTTGAACTCAATATCTTGTCAAAAATTATGATTTTTTGTATCATGTATTATTTTATATCAGCAAACTTTTTGATAATCAGGTCACTTTTAAAACTTTATACAGTTTTTACACCCTTTTAGTTATTTATACCATTCAAGCAACAAACACTAAGGCATAATATTTGTTTTTCTTTCTTTCTTGTAATTGTTTAAAATGCTTAGACACTACTACATTTACATGCTGTACTTTGATATCACCAGTAGTTAACGTACAGTAGATATACAGCATACTGTGAAACATTCAACATGACGGATTTAATTAAATGTGCTAATTGTCTATGTGTATCCATGTCTTATAAGCACAATAGACATACAGTAAATTATCCTATGTCATGAATGAGGAAAGAGACATTCTAATAATTCAAGTCTTTTGCAAGTTAACATGAAATGCTAGGGAAACACTATAGGTTTATAGAAACAAGCACATTAACTGATATTGTATTTAATCAAGGAAGGAATGAAAACCTGGTGCAGAGAAAGAGAAAGTTGTGCAGAATCAATGATAAAATCAAAACATGGGCAGCATGCCTCCACTCTAGTGACGTGGCCCTTTTAATCTAGGATTAAAGTTGATTGCAGGCAGACATGAGCAATGCCATCTTAAAGAATCACGCACGTGGACCTTGATTCACTTGCACATGTGACCCCACAGCTGCTGGATGACAGTCGGCCATTTCACATGTTGGAGTGATATCTCATCTGTGCCCTCTAGAGGTCATCATCTTTCAAAATATGTTAAGATACTGTATATTGTACTTTAAAAAAAATATGCTGCATACATTGTGGTTATCAGAATTACAGGATCATCCTAAAGAGATTTATTCCAAATTTTATGTAACTTCTGAGTGACAACTATGTTTTCTGGTATTATCAAATGTTTTTGAGCTGGATTTAAATCAGTTAATGACATCACATTCATCCTTTTTCTATACCCTGTAATGCCAGGCCGGGATCACATGGAGTTAAAGTGTCTTCCTGCTGCCAGCATTGAATAAATACATGGACAGACCACTAGTCCACGTATATAAAACAATGGAAAACCTTGAGTTTATTAGACATTAATTGTTGGGAAATTGTGCATCAGGCTCCCAGAATCGTGAATATTTAATTGCACAGTACCACAAAATGTTGGTTTCGTAGAGCTGTGCAATGTGAAAATGGAAAGTATTTGTAAGTTTTGAGTAAAGCAGTGCTGTCCTGTAAAAGCACATGTTATTTTTTATGATTTATAAATAAACCAACACAACTTTCTTTCAATGTTTCCTCTTCAGTCTCTCAGGAGCTTAATAACTAAACACCTGTTTTCAGATAGAAGAGATGATCATTTTGTGGAGGAACTTTAATTCTTAAATCTTTGAGCTTTTTCCTGTGTGATGAACATTTTTACTATTTAAAGTTTAGATTTGGTGTTACATGTGTTTTTGTGAAACATTTCCATGCGGATGCTATGTGGCGGAGCATTCGCAATGAGGCTGGTTAAACTTTTACCTGCCTGGTTAATTAGTCAGTGTTTCATTAGTGTTAGGAAGGATGTAAATTGGAATTGCACAGACACAGTTCACTGCACACCAGTGTTCATTCACACACGTCCATGCCAAATAGGATCAACAACTCAGTGCGGGCCATCTGACATGGCAGAGACACACAGACTCACCATCGTGCTGCTTATTTTCGTGGGGAAACTTTTAATGACGGACTCAAAAGGTATTGTAACACATGTTCTTCTGTTCCTATAGTTCACAGATGAGATATTTATTAAATAGATGTGATGCTGTAGAGGGTTACTGCTGTGTAATATCTACAAGCAGTATGTAAGAAAAAGGGAAACAATGATTTATTTTAATATCATTAACATTAATGCGCTCATTTTAACTTCTCAAAATCAAAAGGATTTGATGGCAAAAGATCAAAGTGAGGCGATAATGAGAATATAATTCTCATCCAAGGAAACTTTTCTTCAAAATGCTGGAAAACATTACAAATCTTGGCAATGTTCTGACAGTAGATGAGGTTTTCTCCTATTGAAAAAAATCATTTACAATAACTAATTATGCTTATTTTGGCAAAAAAAAAAAAGTGTATACAGTGACTTATGAGAGTATGTTTCTGAGCACAGCCATGAATTTCACTGCTGAAAGTACAAATATGTGGTTCCATAAACATACTAATCATATCAATTTGTTTGCTTATGCGTGAAAGAATACAGGCTACAAAGTGCATGTGTCACCAATCTTTATTCTTAATATGTCAAATTAGTTTTACAGCTCAGTTGTTCATGTCATGTCAGTAGTGTTGCCTTTGAACAGCATAATGAGTAGAGCAAAGACACAGAGCTTCAAAAAGGTTTATTCTGTAGATAAGTGTAGATAACATTAATTTGTCTTCATATTTCCACTTGAGCAGTAAACACAGCTGCACACTGTGAGCGTTATCCAGCTGTGACAGCTGCACACATCTGAAGAAAACTATGTGCACTTATTAGGGGTGAAGTGTTTTACTAGAGTTAAGATATCTTTAACAGACCTCCCATGTTTTTTATTAGACAATAAAATACAGAGTACAGAAATCAATTGAGCTCTTTTGTGTGAGTGTTGCACTTCTTTTCAGTACAGTTTGTTGCTGTAGTTTAAGCCAACATTCAGTGAAATGGTGTGCAAAAGTCAAGGATTCCTAATTCAGACACACTGCGTTGTTGTTGCATCAGCAGATGTGTCCTTGAGGTCAAGTGAAATAATCCTTTAAGTAGGGTAGTGCTGACATGCAGCATGAATGAAATGAAAAATCAAATTTTGGAATTAAATCTTGTTAAAAAAAAAAAAAACAAAAAAAAACAAAACATGGCTGTTAAATTGATTCAAAAATTCAGTCCATACTTGATTATTTAAATATTTCATTATTTAATTCTTATTATTTTATTATAAAAATGTTCAAAATAATCATAATAACATTATTTGTCATTGTTACTGACATTTTTCTTAGATAGAGTCAATCTAAAATTGAGTTTACTAATTGTTTTACAGTTTTACAGTAAAAGATTAAAGACAATTGAATTGATTCAAAGGATTAAATTGGGGTAATAGATCAGTACAACTTTAATATGTTAAGTATTAAACAAACTTCAGTGCAGTGTTCTTCTAACAGTCACTTAACCATGATCAAGGTTTATTTCCAGAGGCCAACATCACCTGCATCATCCACGACGACTGCATCCTGCCCTGCAGCTTCAGACCCACCGGCACTGTGGTGATCCACTGGTACAAGCAGCAAATCCCAGTTCACAGCTACTACTACAACAAGGATCAGTTTGGACTGCAGAACAAACACTTCAGTGGAAGGACGTGCTTGTTCAACTCCCACATCCCTCATGGTAATGCGTCCCTCCTCCTCAGGAGGGTCAAAGTTCAAGACAAGGGCAGGTACAAATGTTACACCAGCACACGAAAGGGCAACCAGGAAATCTTTGTAAACCTGGAGGTGAAGGGTCAGTACAACTTTACATTGTTAAATATATCAAATGTTTTGTACATTTCATTATCACTTTGTTGTTGTTTTCCAATTTTCTTTATTGGTTGAAAATGTATACTGTCGTTGTAGAGACTATTTTTTTCAGTCTACCTGTATCTCACCACAAGTCAGGTTTTGCAGGACTGATGAGGCTATGAGTGGTAATGTGTCTCCATTCATAAATTACCCTCAGGGTCATTGTGACAACAAGGTGGAACATTGCACTCTCTTTTTCCACTACTGCCTTGTTAATTGCTAGCGCCTTAATTGCAGACCACATGGAGAGTTGTTAATGGTCACAATATGTCAGAGAAACAGAAATTGTAATGTTTTCATATTTTCCAATAAGAACAAAGATGTTTTCTTGCAGTTTTTTCTTAATATGAAATACTAGACAGGAAGGACATTTTGTTCATAATTGAAATATTCTGGCATGGCAAAGAGAACCAGAATCTCAAGACCACTGGTGCACTAAAGAAGAGAATGATAGGATTGCTGTTAGCATTTCTAACAAATGCAAACAGGAGAATGATGCCAAAAACCTCTCTATAAAAAGAGAATGTAAAAGGGGGAGTTTGATTAGTGAGCAGGACACTCTGGTGGCAAAATGTAAAAGTCCAGATTTCAATATAAAAGCTTATTTCTTGCATTGTGTGCTTACACCGAATCTCTTGATGCAGTCTGCACTAGCTTAGCTTATTTTAGCTGTCTGCCCTACTAACCTACAGTATAGCCGGAGGGGCAGAGCATTGAAGTGCAGCAGAAAAGCACCATCTGCAGGAGATTTGTTCCACTGCTGCAGAGAATCAGCAGGGCTCAGATGGGATGAGGATACACATCGTTGTCAAATCCCACTCCACCTGACTATTTTTGGCATCCTGCTCACTTCTAACAACAAGTGTTTAAATGAGAATATGAGTGTCACATTAGCACGTGAAAGAAAAAAGTTTCTCTGGTTGTCAGTGCTACAAATGCAGCATCAAAAGTCTCATACTGTTGTATTTTCTACTTTTCTTCCAGCTCTCATCCAGTCAGTGATCATGGAGATGACCGATGAGATGGCCACCTGCTCCTCACAAAACGTCTACCCCGTCCCTCAGGTGACGTGGGCCACAGACCCCCCCTCTGCCCGGGAGGCTCTAGAAAATTCCACCATCAAAATCACAGATCACAAGGGTCTTTTCACTGTGGAGAGCACGCTGAGGACTCTGGGTAATCTCTCCAACTATACCTACTTCTGCTCTTTCATATCAGCTGACAAGACCCAGGTGTGGACTGCCTCTCGGAAAAATCAAGGTGTGTTTTGGTTATTTCATGATATAGTTTTCATGAAGAGGATGACTTATGACAAATAAAAAGCAACAAAAATGTATCTTTCAGAGTTTATAACACAGGAGGAGGGTCATGCACTGTCCATCTTGTGCATCGCCCCACACAGTCTTCAGAATTTCTCCCTCAGCTGGACTTTCACGTCATCCAGTGAGCCCACAGTTATCTTGCGATACGACAGCCGAACCAGACACACCTTTACCTTGTGGGAGGGACAAGCTGAACTGGACCAGGACCTGCTTCTGTTGGGAGATGGATCTCTTCTGCTTCACAAGCCAGATAGTGAGGAACACTCTGGGACGTATACTTGCACCTTCTCAAGCCTGCAGAGCAGGCACGTCGTTATAACCAAAGTTAACATTACTGTTGCATCAATAAGTGAGTACAAGTAAATAATGTCTAGAAATTCAAGAAGGAAAATAGAAACAATTCACTAAAGGAGATGTGGCATGTTTGCTCTGCAGGTGTGGATGAACAGAGTGTGCAGAGGTCATGGTGGAGCACTGCAGCTTCTGCAGCTTTTGTCTTGTTCACCATCATTGTGGCTCTTCCTCAGTGTGTAAGGCAAAGAGGTATGTGAGATATTTCATCTGCAAGATATTCAAGCCTCTGAAAAGAGATGAGACATATTTGGTTCAAAGCAGTAAAGTAATTTTTAGAGTTCAGTGGTGTATTCTGCTGTAATTGCATGTTTATATTATTAACCAGAAAGCATTCAGAGGGCCGCAAACCCAACTACAAAACTGCACAATCAGCAACATTTGTCATTAATGTTTCTGAATATCTTCATCTGGATCTCTGTTTGAATCCAGATGCGCATCAAACTACATATAGTTACAATTATGCTGATTTATGGAAGATGTTAGCACTTTAAACAAACTTGAACTGTGCCAAATTTAAATTTAAGTCAAACCCATGACCATTTGGACTGAATCTATTGTTGTAGCAGCATCTATTGGCAAAATATTTCAGTTTTATAGGATAGCTCGCACACAATTTTATGTGAAAAAGCTGTGCTTACACAAATTTGTAGGAGTGGTTAAAGCATTTTGCAAAAATCAAAATAGTAGAACATGTTTGTAGTTGGAAATGAATGTGGCCTATATGGACAGATAAATGTTGGACCAGGGAATCCAGGAGAATTTGGATTAAGCAAACTAGATTCAGTATTGACAAATCAAATTAATACAGACTGATATTTGTTTGTTTTTTCTTACAGGTACAGTGACGGCGGTTTCACATAGATACAATGGAGCAGGACTCGTTCACAAAGATCTAAACACCACAGCTTCATACATTATTGGACAAAACGGCGTTGAATGCAACAGACTACAACTACAGTTTGAAGCACAGGATGAACTGGCAGGCAGTATGCCAAAAACAGCAGAAGACTGTCCAGTGGATGTACCAGCAGGTACTAAAATAGAACAAGAAGAAAAACCAATAGGACCACCTGTGGTAGGAAATGATGGGCTGGAATCCAGCAGTCTAGATAAGGATGGATTTGGAAACATTGAGCCTGGGCTTCAGATACCATGAACGTTGCACCGGACTTCAAGCATCTGGCCATAAATGAGTGACAAACACTGGAGGATAATGCACAGGAACTTATAAACTACCTCCAACAAAGAAATCCATCCAGATCATACAGATGGGTTTCTATAAAATTCATTAAGAGCACATAGCCATGTCATCATCAGCACCGTGTAGCACAGTACATTGAGTGTAGTGTCCCAGTTGAATAAAGGAATGCCTTGACCGGTCTACTGCTGTTTATTTGTCTTCCTTGCACTTCATCAAATCAACAGCTGAAAAAAAAGTATTCCACAGCGCTACTAGAGGTCAGAAACTCCACAGTGTTGCCTTTAATCAGCTAAAAGGCAACACAAAGTTAGCTATCTTAACACATTAAAATAAACTCAAAATCCTCAAAAAGACAAATATATATTAAACATAAGTTTACACTGTCCCCTTTTAGCCTTATTAATGACGTATTTCTGTGCTCCATGAGTTACAGAGCTATTAACTGCACAATAGCTAATAAATCCATGTGTTTGAATTGAGTGGATATGTCCACAGTGAGAAAGATTGTACAACTTGCAGCATTAATGCTATTACAACAGGTGGGACTATCTTATGATATGGACATGAATTAATTCTCTGTGCAAACTCAACACAGTCCATGTCCGAACAACTGCCTACATTATCCCACAGTCATATAATTACAGGCTTAGTAGCATAACAAAGACACAAACATCTTGTTTTGTGGTTTCAAGTGGAGCTTAAGCCAATTTTCAAATTAAACTGAATTTGCACAACTAGATAAACTCTGCAACCAGCTGTGATGTGGGTTATATTAGATCTACATCCTGCAAACAAAGTTTTCTTAAATGCAGGGATACTTTTCATATTGTCTTTGAGACTGGCTCATTTTGTCATTAGTGGTCATTGGAGCTGCTGCTGCTGCAAGATGGATATCTAAGTGCGGGGGCAGGTGAGAAACATCAGACAGTAACATGGTGAGAAATTCACAAAGCTGTTTCGATGAGGGAGAACTAAGTATTACATGTTGAGAAGGCTGAAGTCCAATTTGAAAGAAAACAAACAGAATTGATCCACATCCAGCACCAAAACCTGCCTACTGACTGGGGCCTCTTCTGATTGGGTGAGACATCCGCTGCCTTCAGACTTTTTCACGCTGTGACTCAGACCTCCCGATGATTACCAGAGTTGATCATACACCCATTCCCACAATCTGACACCAGCTTTTCTTCCAATCTTTTTCCTTTCTCTCTTCACCCACTTCTCCACAAGCTTCTACCAGAATCTGAGCCACTGCACACATAGTTTCAGTCTATAGTTTTAGACTGATATTAATGCATACACACTCACCACTTTGTCGGTGTGGGTACTTAAAACGTTTTTCTTTCATTCTCTGGACCGGAAGTGGAACATTCCAATGTTCTCTTTGTTTTGGTAATACATTTTCAAGTGTCCCACTTTTCAAATGAGAGCCTCTTGAGATTTATAAGTGTCATTTTATTTTCCTCAAATTGTAAAAGAACGAAAGAAAGAGGCAGACAGACTTGTGTGTGTGTTTTTATGACAAAGACCCCAGCACTGTGTCTGGAAGTAATCATCTCGTCCAGGCTGCACTCCGCAGCCCCCTCCCTATGATGTAATTGGAGTTTTTTGCACGATGGTTCAGGTTTTTTAGTGGGATTCAGGGGATTTTTCCAAAGAAACTTTTCATTTTCATTTTCATTCTCTACACTTGCCACTTCTGTTTTTATTTTATCTACTTGTTATACACCCTCGCTCTATTTGGTATGATCAGGGTTTTTTTTTTTATAAGCAATCTGTTAGATCAAAGAATAATCAGAGTATTAGATTTGCTCCATGGGTATGGCCTCTGATTTTAGGGGGGAGTGAAGTTGGCTCTGTTTCAAACACAGCGATGGGGCCTCCTCCCGCCTCCACATACTGCTGAAACAACAATCTAAGAGTCAACTTTCTTTTTTTTTTTTTTTTTTTTACAACTGAGCACTAATGCATACTCTGGCTTTTTCTTACTATGGAAAACAGACATTGTGTGAAGACTTGTGAGAAAACTGGGAGGTGTTTAGTTGGTTTGTGAACAAATTGGCCAGACAGCCAGAAAAGTGTCGCCATTGTAAATAAAATGTGGAATGCAATTAGTAGAGTCAATGAAGCGTTAAAGATGGAGTTCGATAGCTTTTGCAGTAACTCACTCAAACCCAGTGCCTCCATGCTGGAATATGACGTAGCCTAGTGATAATATGATATCATAGCTTATTGATCATTGCTTTAAGGTCAAAGGTCAGAATTAGCAGCAGAAAGAAGAAGTATCTGGAACTAGGAGAAATTAAACATACTGATTCCTTTTAAGACACCCATAATAAAAGCTGATGATGCATCCTTCCTTCCTTCCTTCGTTCCTTTACTTTCTTCATCCCTTCCTCCTTCTCTCTATCAGAACAATTCTCGATCAAACCAGGAGGGGCAGCAGCAGCGCCTACAGCTGAAAAGTAAACACTCTCCCCTCCTCCCTCCCCTCCTCTCTCCCGGGGAGGAGGAGGAGAGTCTGAGCAGAGCAGAGGTGGGAAGGGTCTCCTGACTGATCCTTTGACTTTGGGTTTACTCTGCTCTTTTATACAGACAGACGCAGACAGACGGAGGACTTCAGCTTCAACAACTACAGGCACACGCCGACAGACTCAAGGCTCAACTATGTGAATGAGACAGAAAACGAAGGTTAGTGTAAGTTATGGCATTAGTCGCACTTTTTCTTTAAAGAGTCGATCCAGTGAGTGTTTTAGTTTTAACCGGTTGATACTGTGATGCTGCGGGCTGATCATTTATTTTGTTTGCTGGAATTAATGCACAGATGTTGCCAAGTGTAGAGCGGGAATGAACATATACATTAAAATACTAGAATGTAAGGAAAACTAATTTGTGATGGATTTGAATGTTGTTGGGTTTTTTTGTAACTCGGGCAGATGTAAATTTTGGCAAACTGTTGAACCAAAAATGAGCAAAAAGTCGATTGATTAACCTACTTTGTTTTGAGGCTAAAAGGTGGTGATTTTCACACATGCTGTTTATCTCCATTGACTTAACGTTGCTGGGAAATGACACAACTTTTTTTTAAAAAAAGTGGATGACAGCAAACAGTGGTTATCAGTAGGCGTTCATACTATTGACTGCATCCCTGTGTGTATGTCTGTGTGCAGTGTGTGTGTGTGTGTGTGTGTGTGTGTGTGTGTGTGTGCATATGAGCTGTTATGGTGAATCTGAATATTGCAAAAGCATTACATTGATCTTAGAGCTGCAACGATTAGTTGATTAATTGATTAGTTGCCAATTATTAAATAAATCACCGATTAATCATTTGGAGTCATTTCTTAAATAAATGTCCAAATTCTTTGGTTCCAGTTCCTCAAATGTGAATATTTTCTGGTTTCTGTGATAATGAACTGAACAGTTTTGGGTGGATGACTGTTGGGACAAAATTAGACATTTGAGGATGTCATCTCAGGCTGTGGGAAACAGTGGTTGACATTTTTCCCAACTTTCTGACTTTTTAGAAACCAAACAACTAATTGATTAATCAAAAAATAATCAACGGATTAATCAATAATGAAAATATATAATAGCTTATATGAGTATAATGTTGGGTTATAGACTGTTGGTCTGGCAAGACAACATTTAAAGACGTCACTTTGGGCTCTGGGAAACTGGGACCAGCATCTTTCACCATTTTAGTTTTATAGACCAAATAATTGGCACATTAATAGAAAATTAAAATAATCATTAGTTGCAGCCCTTCATTTTTTTCTTGTCAAAGAAATAATATGGTGTCTGTCTGGACAGTTAGTGAATCTTCTAAGACAACAACAGTTTGAGCCTCATGCAATGTGAAAATATTTATCTCCACAGTGTTACCACACCTTCAATGACAGCCATCTTATCAGTGCTCATTCCAACAGTTTACATCACCCTGTGTGTTTATTATCTGCTCTGTCTTGCTGGCCTGTAGTCTGGGTGATGCAGTAAAATCTCTCACTCCTGACATGGGGCTGGGTTGTCTCACCCCTTTTTTCAGGAGGTCTGGAGAATGAACTCATGCTGATTGATTGTGTGACTGTGTAAAAGGATACCCTACTTCCTGTAGGCCCTCTTACCAGACAGCGGGACCAGAAAATTTTGGATCAGCCACCTCTCTCTCTTTCTCTGCAGTGTGTGTATGTGTGTGCTGTCTGTGCCTGTGGATTCAGGAAACACTAACGTTTGACTTTTGAAATACCTCATTTGTATCACTGGAACCAATATATCCTCACTGAATCAGATTTTTCTGAGTCATGGCATCGAGTACTGTGATCTGACATCATATTTCTCTGTTTTATTTATTTTAGCTTTCTTTTCTTTCTCTTTTAGCTTTCTTTTCTTTTAGCTTTCTTTTCTTTCTCTCTAGAGAAGGTAAGAGTTTCTTTTCTGCTTTTTGCTGCAGGGAAAACTAGGGAGGCCATGTTAACACCATTTTCATAATCAGTCATTCTATTAGTTATCTTTTTAATGAGTTGATTAATCAATCAAAAATCTAAAGTTACCAGAGCACCAGATGATGTATTAGAATTGCTTACATAATCAACAAATAGCCAACAGCCCCGGGTATTTAATTTATAATGATATGAAACAGTGAAAAGGAAGCAAAGATCTTCTGTCAGTGGATTAATTAATTCAGCATGTGCCCCTCAGTCCCAGCAGTCCCAGTCCAGTCCAGTTTACCCAGCCTGAACCTCTAACTTTGGGTGCTGCCTCACTGAGTCTGGGTCCCTGAGGGAATACTTTTGAGGACTGGTCATGAGTCTGGAGCTAAAAGATCGATTAAAGCACACATTGCTGCTTTTCAGACTTGGTTTTTATTGGGGACACTGAGCCAGAAATAAAATCTTTCCTCTGGATCTGTTTTCCTACTTAGTTTTTCGGAAAGTTTTTTTTCTTTTCCGTGTAAGTATGTAGATGATCTGTAGATCTGCTTGAATTGGGGTATTGTTGCACATTAAGATGAGGGACCGCAAGGCATGTCTTCAACTTCCTGTGATGTTTCTTTTGTTTCAAGATTGAAAGAATCTGTGATGTTGGTATGTATGCAGGAATACTAGTACAGGGAAGACTAGAAGAAACAGCTCTCAATATCTGATAAAACATTCACAGTGGTGACATTCAACAACAAAGCTTCTCACAACAGTTCTGCTCTGATTGCAAGTTACACATAGTGTATGTTTACTTAGGATTAAATTAATTATCTTTTCTTCCCAGGCAACAAAGCACGTAGGGCCCAGCTGAATTCCGCATCTGCAGACTGAATCAGAGAACAGAGGTCGGACTGATGAACAGCATGCTTCCCCAAAGAAGTGCTGTTGCCACGCTGGGCTATGGCTCAGGTAAGACAACAGTCAAGACAATTACTTGTTTTCATATGATATTTAGACGATATACTTATCACTTTAATCAGGGCCTTCAGTTTACAGGATTGAAAAAATCACATCTAATCACCTCCACCTGTGTTCAAAGAACAGAGTCAGCTGACAACTAACAAGATCATTTTAGCTGGTTATCAGTACACTATCTAAGTCTGGATTGCTCTATGAAGCAGGTTTACTGAGTTACAATATCTGGATAACCTTCCTTAACCTGGAAGTTATCCAGATAACTCAGTAAACATGCCTCTGGCCTTTATTTTCAATAATGATCAACAGACAAACAACAAAACACTGATGATTTTAGTTCAAACTGAAGAGCACAGTCATGCTAGAACTATTTGTATATTAATAATCCAAGTTGCAGTTTGAGTTTTTAGGGGCCCAGAATAAATGTATGAAACCCATATTTGTGAATGAGTTTCTATGACAAAGTGACTCAGGGCAATGTCCTGACAGTGCTCCTTGCTAAGCTATTTGCCCTGTGGTAGAGGGTGCCCTGAGGGTTTTTCTTGCAGTCGAGACTATGATGCATTCTGGCCTGTCTTGGTCCACCAGCATTCTTCCATTTTTAGAAGAAGCTGAACCACTGATTGAGCCAATGTTTGTGTTGGGCTCAGAACTGTATGAGCGTACATTCTTCACTGGTTTTCCCCCTCTTACTCAGCACATGATATAATGATTGCTCTTCCCATAGCTGAGCTGGTGCTTATTAAAGGACCAGTGTGTAGGATTAAGTGGCATCTAACGGTGAGGTTGCAGATTGCAACCATCTGAATACCCCTCCCCTCCCCTCCCCCTCCCCTTCCAAGCATGTAGGAGAAACTATGGTGGCCACAAAACTTGCAAAAAACACAAGAGACTCTCTCAATAGCCAGCATTTGGTTTGTCCATTCTGGGCTACTGTAGAAACATGGCGGTGCAACATGGCGGCCTCTGTGTAGATATAAAGGGCTCATTCTAAGGAAATGAAAACACAATGATTCTTATTTACAGGTGATTATACACTAATTAAAACATACTGAATATTATATTCCATTTCTGCCAATGCTTCTGCCAGTAGATCCCCCTAAATCTTACACACTGGTCCTTTAAAGGAGTTACATTAAACTTGACTCCATGACACAATCCAAAAAAAGACAGGATTACATGCTCTGTCAACTTGCTTTTTTTACAGACTGTGTCAAGATTGAGCACAGCAGCAGCGGCTCAGTGGGTGGGACATTGCTCCGGGGCTCCCGCTCTAAGGCAGAGCTACAGGAGCTGATGGAGACACTGCAGCGCAGGAAGAGTGCTCTGGAGGCTAGTCTGAGGGCAGCTGAGTGCAGCCGCAAATATCTAAGCGTGCCTTCACCTGTTGGACCCCAGTCCACCAGGCCACTGTCAATCCTCAGCAATACAGATCGCCCTCCATCTGCTTCGAGAAACTTTTCTTACATGAGCAGCAGCAGCGTGCCCCCATCACCTCGCCAGGGCGAACGCCAGCTGAGCACTAATGGCTTGCTCCGTCATTCCCACTCTCGCCACCAGTCACAAGACAGCCTGCTCCTCTCTAGCGCAGCAGACGGAAGCTCTCTGCTCTCCTCGTATGGGGAGCCTCTACCTCGTTCTCCCAGGGTGAAAAGCGGAGCAGCCAGTGTGCCCTCCAGCCCTCGCATGGGCCGTAGACTCTACTCTCAGGGCAAAGCAGGAGGTGACTCCAGACAGAGG
The DNA here is from genome assembly GCF_910596095.1 of Thunnus maccoyii. Lineage (NCBI taxonomy): Eukaryota > Metazoa > Chordata > Actinopteri > Scombriformes > Scombridae > Thunnus > Thunnus maccoyii. Next base: position 19,944,656 of record NC_056545.1, read on the forward strand.
AAATACTCCACTGGTTCCCTCACCAGCCTGGGCATGCACAGCCGTTCTCTGCCACGGCTTCACAATGCAGCAGATCCCCCCGCTCTATCGCTACCATCATGCCACTCTGTTGGTCACCACAGAGGGGTGGGCTCAACAGGGCAGCGGCGCAGTCTCTCCTCCCTCGAGCAGCCACCAGATGTGACAGTTCCAGCCAGCATGCCCAGCACTCCCAGGAGGGCCAGCCTGGCTTCTCTGAGCTCTCTGGGTTTAGACATGGACGGGACAGGCTTAGATCTGGGCTTCGGAGAGAGGAGGTTGTCTTTTGGGAAGGGCGGGCTGAGCCCAGGACAGAGGGTGGGCAGCATCACCTCTTTGAATGGCAAAGAGGAGCTGAGAGACTACCACCTGCACCAGAGAGACGAGAGACTCAGGGAGCAGAAAGTGCAGAGATTGGTGAGTTACTTTTTGAGCTGGATTTGTGCACATTTATGAAAAATAAATACCACTTTCACAACTTCGCACCTTGTTTGATGAAGAAAACATGAAAGTAAACAGTAAGATCATAAAAAACATTGTAAAATAGTGAAGTGTGGATCCTCTCTCTGCAGGAGTGCCAGCGTCTAGAGACCATCTTGAACCTGTGCACTGAGCTGGGCCAGGTGGAGAGAGAACCAGCAGGCTCAGCTGTTTCAGACCTGCAGAAGATCAATAAGGAGTTGGAGAAGCTGCAGGTGTCAGATGATGAGTCAGTGTTCTCTGACTCTCCCAACAGCAACGCTCCAGAGAGTAGCTTCGGGGCCAAAGCCAGAGATTTGCAGCTCGTGGAGGAGCAGCAGGTCAGCCAACGTCAGCAGAGCAACTACAGAGAGCCCAGGTCCCACTCGCCTGCTATCAGCCTGAACAGCAGTGCCCCCTCACCCTCTACCCACCACAGAGCTAAAGTAAGTTCCAACAAGCTCATGCTCATTGACAGATCCTCACAAAAAACAGTTTAGGAGGGTAAAAATCAAATAAGGGAATTAAATAAAATCCTAGACAGTCACCTCAACTAAGAAATGTTCAAAATTCAGTTACTAGATGGATTTTTGCTACAAAAATATCAGTTAAAGAACAGAGCAAAGAACCAGAAAGAAAAAACCTACAGCTCACTGAGCATTTTTAATGTCAACTAATCTGACCTGCAGACTCAGCTGTCCTTCCACACAAAAAACACTTTACTTCAGCATTTCTCTTGTTTCATTTTGTCATTTACCCACCATCCAGTGTGGTTTGAATTTCTGGGATGTATCATTACTTGAAAAAAATGTCTAGTATTGTATACCACTGCCTATAGATTTTTTTTTGGACACTTGGGATCAGACGCACTTCATGACAAGCTAACTACAGCCCTGACCAGCAGATAGAGCAACATTATTCATTAGCTTTCATTTGGAGTCTTTTCTCTGACCACTTGACAGATGTAAGTTGAATATTCACTCTCTTTTTAGCCTTTTTTATCTTTACCCTTTGCATTACTGGTAATGATATGAGTAATTTTTAACGTAAAAATATTGATAAGTCGACTTTCAGTTTTTCTCTGTAACAGCAGGGTATTGTGTTTTCGACATGTCACAGTAAGAAAAACACAGGTGTAAATAATGCAATGAATAATGGCTGTATTCCATTTAGCTGTTTCAGGGTCCTGATATTGCTGGCTCAATGTCACACTTGAATAAAACTAAGGCATTGTTAATGTTATTAGTTACACCTTAGCTTTTCATACTTTGACTTTGAGTCAAAATTTCCTCTGTGAATTAAGGCCTGTACCTCTGCAGTTTGGTCCCTTCAGTAAAGTTGGGGGACTCACAAGAGACAGATTTAAGAGTGGTCAAAAAACTCAAAGCTGCAAAGGCTGAGATATCCTGACTTTTAGTCGCTATGGCTCAACTCCAAAACAAACTGGATCCTGCAATTCCCACAATACAATTGAAAAGTGGCTTTCATTAGACCCCTTGCCTCCAAAATGCCCACTTCTTTCAAAACATACACTTCTATTTGACAACACAAGCTTTCCGTGCAAAGTCTCAAACCTAATCCAAGATAACCCTGAAGACATTGTAAGTGTTATTTTTTTACTTCGGAAAGCTTCCAGAACCACAGTAAACATTATACAACTGTCTTCACAGGCTGCGTTATGCTTCTTGTGACGGATAAACTGAACTTCATGTGTAAAATCTGTGGCATGCCCCCTGTGCCTGCCTGTAGAAAAGTTTCTGATTAGACTTCATGACCTGGACTGATTTTTTTTTTTTTTAAATGAATCCTCTGCATCAGTTCTATCTACATCTTGTCCTTCTCTTATTTGATTTCTGCCTTTCTCTTCTGACCTGTCCTTTATTTGCTGCTACAGAATGAGTGTTGAAGTGTGCGAAGAGAGGACCAAACTTTAGTGAAGGCTAATGGGACACACCCCTCATGTGGAATGCAGTTTATCAGACTGTTGATAGCTTGTTTATCTGTGTTTATTTGTCATCTTAAATGCTTCCTATTTCCACGTTACTTTGGATTTTCCACATTTCCACAGAACTTCAATTTAAAATCATGTACAGATTACAACATTTCCCAAGATACCAAATGTGTATAAAAGGGGGAAACCACCAGGGTTGAAGGGGTTAAAATCATATATTTATTTGGTTCAAACTGGATTTTGAAGTGAAAACATGTGTAGCATGAAGCTCTTGCGTAGACTGTGAGTCATATGCTGACAACACATCCATGGCTTGGTTGTTGTATTTAGTGTGTGGCTTCCACAGTTTTACTCAACACATAAACATCTTTAAGAGTTGAGGTACGCTCTCAAAAATCATCTGGCTTTTTGTCAGAGGCGCCGCGTACATGTCCTGTTTATGTGGGTGGCTCAGATGCATAAACAAGGAAATCGAAGTTGAACACGGCTCCCCCACAACTGTGATTTTACTACAATTTCTCCTCAGTAAAATATTTCATAGTGTTGAATATGTTTCAGTGGGAAACCTCACTGAGAAATAATTTAACAGCTTACAAATGTAAATATATCAAATACTGTGATTTCAGCTCAAAGCCGGGCCACTCCTCTACTGTCTCTGTCCTTGTGTCGGCGAGTTACTGTCTCTATAAAATGAAGATTTTTTCCACTCCAACAACCTAATGGTGTGTCTGGTTTTAATGAAGAAGACCTAGTTTTGCTCCAGCACTCAGCCATTCAAACTCTTCAAGGAGGGAGGGGGCAGGAAATGACTATCCCACGGAGAATTAGTGTGCTCATGTGTGTGTGCGTGCATGCACAACTGCGTTCGGGTGTGTGTGAGCGGAAGAATGCTAGTGTATATGCATGGCAAGGACTTGCGTTTTTCCAGATGTTTTGAACTCTATACTGAGGCTAAATTGATGGGAGATCTTGTGAAAATGAAACTGTAGTTTACACATCAGCACAGGCAATCGACCTGTGGAAAATAAAACTTTAATGCACACCTAAAGTTTCTAAAAATGTAATTTCCAAGTTGAGATCATTATTTCTGCACTGTGTCAGTTATGGCAGAAGTTTACAGACTCCAAATGCCCCCTCTTCCATCTCTTGCATTCCTCAGAGCAGTGTGTGCAGGAAGAAAGAGCGTTCACAGCCCGCCTGGGAAACTATAAATCCTAGAGCTGCTGGCCACATGAGGCTTTGACCACAAAAAATAATACCTCATGGTCCCTTAAGGAAGAATAGCTGATGATACAAGATCTATTAAATACACCCAAGTACGAGTGTGAATCAGTGTTTGTTGGATGTTGGTAGACAATGAAATATGTGGGAGTACTTTAGCATGACTGGCAGTGGAGTGCACTGATAGAGATTTCCATTACACCAAGTAGAAAAGAATCCCGTCCCTGTTGTCAGCGATCCAGCTTTGGAGGAGTTAAAACAGCAGCTGCAGTTGACTTATTCAGAAAAGTGATTCTACTGGCTGGCAAATGTATTTAACAACATGGTTTACACAGGAAAACAGTAGTTTCCCTATTATAAAAACTTGCTTTAACTTTTAACATGCAATCACCAAAGATGCTCTTGCCATTAAACCTTATGATTATGTTTTGTTTTTTTTTATGTGCAGCTTGTCTTTGTATTTCATAAATGTATGTATAAGTATTAAATTGTTGTTCTCCTGTAGAGCCAAGCATTGATATGCATTCCTGATGTCACTACAGGCTTTGGAGAGTGTGCAGTTGAAGCAGGAAGTATCGCATATAGAGGAGGAGAGGATTCAAGTTCTGAACAACATTGAGGAGCTGGAGCAGAAGATCAAAGACCTGGACAACCAGATGGAGGAGTCTGTCCGAGAGGTAGACAGCACATAACTGACACCTTAATAATGTTTGTTCTTATCCAGTGTCAGATAAATGGATGATTTTTTTGATAAGAGCATTGTGCGTATGAGTTTATCACTCGAGCTCATCACAGTAAAGATGATGAAGTGAGCAGAAGTAGAAAAATTATCACTACAGCTACTTGTGAGGTGTGCGTATGTTTTTTTTAATGTTTCTGCCATAGCACTACTGTGCTTTTTAGTTTGTGTTATTCTGCCTGGTTACCTCTTTATCAATTAATTTAAAGATATCAAATTGTAAAGGTTGTTTCTTACTGTGTGTTGATGTTTTCTGCAGATGGAGGTGGAGTGTGCTCTGCTGGAAGGGGAACAGGAGTCAGAGATGACCCAGCTGCAAAGGGAAAAGGAGCTTCTGGACCAACTAAAGGAAAAGCTACGTGGTATCGAGAAGACGAGCAACACTGAGAAGTCGCAGGTAAAAATATGTAAAATGTTTCTATGCATAGGTTTTTGGCAAACATAGCCAACAGTCTTAGATGACCCAACACCTTTACTAGTTTGTCTGTCATTATGAATTCAGCAAACAATGATCAAATTTGAGTGAAGGTAATACATTGTCAAGATCTACAGTATGGACCAGAGCCCTGAAACACTAAAGCCACAGCTCCAGCTGAAAAACACAGAGATCAGTTGAGCTTCACCGCAGCTTCCTCTAAAATGGGTTCAGTTACATTTCCTTTAAAACCAAACAAACAAATTATGTTTCCAAGAGGAAACGCACAGCAGACGGAGAGAGATCATCACAAGTCGGACCTGCATCGGCTTGAAACGCCTTCTAGACCTAAATCTCTCCAAATGTGCAATGGAATTCAAAATATAAAAGAACTACTAACCAAAGTAATGTGTGTCTGTGAGGAATGTGCATTTACATCTGCAAACTGACCTCCTCCTCCTCCTCTTCCTCCTCCTTGACAATACAGAGCACTTTATTCTGTATTCTCCAGAATTAGCTCATGTTGGCAGTGAGCACAGAAAAACCAAACACTTCTGTTCACATTTTTTCAACTGCACTGGCTGTTTTTTTTTGTTTTTTTCCATTTCTTCAGAATTTTCTCTTCATGCGTCTATTATCCTTCTTGACCTTGTTCTTTGCAAACCAGGATCCATTCCTTTGCTTCCTGTCTCACATTAACAACTAATGTCTCAACCCTGGTATGCTTTAGACCCACATTTAGGAGGGGCCCAAATAGTTACCATCTGTATGTTTTGTGTAAAAAATTGTTAGCACATCTGACTTCTGAGGAACACTAAAATCACCTGAAACCTTGCATCGTTTGGATGAACATGAAATTATTTTTTTAGCAAATGAGCTAAAGCTTGAAATGCGTATTACATGATTTAAAATAGAGATTATATGATATTTCCCTGAAGCAGATTGGTCAGTTAAATGCCTAAAACCTGCTCAGGATATCTGTAGTTATAGGTCATTTCCTGTGTCTGAAATATATGTAATTCTAAAACACTGTATTCTTATTTACTTATGTACTTTTACTTTATAATTGGGGTATTTTGTGTGTGTGTCTGTGCTGTTTCTTAGGAAGGTGAGCAGCAGACAAAAAGTTTGGAGGATTTGGAGTTTCAGAAGCTGGAGAGGGAGATTCATCAGGACGAGGAAAAAGAAAATCAGAGCCAAGAACTGCTGCGAGAGATCGCTGAGTGTCAGCGTCTTACTGTCACACACAAGGTACAGCCTGTGAGGATTTGTGAGTGTGCATGTAGCACGTAGTGCATGTGCAACACCGCAGTTAGTGCTGACGCCGCTTCACTCTGAAATGTCTCGTTTTCAGCCAGAATTATCTACAGTATGAATAGTGCAGTGAATGTGTTGAGAACATTATAACAAAATACACCATAACAGTGTCAATAAAGTAAATAGACCCAAAGATCTGAGATTTGTGCAGTTGCATAGTTTAGTTAGAGTATATCTTTAGCATTACTGTGGAGTTTTCAGTCAATATTCAATGACAGGCAAAAAAAGCATAGCATACTTATTCACAACAGAATTTCATTGCTATAAAAAGGTTTGTTACAAGTTATATGATTTAATAAGTTTATGATAATAAGTTTTTAATATCAAACTTTTAATATGAAAAGGATTCTGCAGGAAAAGTCAGATTTGATGTAATACATATGATATAGTACATAATCACACTAGGGTGTCTCAAGATAAAACAATAAAAAATATATTGGCTTGTCAGTGGACTTTGAAAAACTGAAGAACAGAGTTGGAGCCAACTGTAAATGTCTAATATTATCAGCTAAAGTGCATTTATTCAGGATTTAATCTGACTTTAATTTGCCCAGTCGTATGAAATAAAACAGAAACGCAGCAGAAGTTTTTGTGGTGACCATTATCATTATATTATTAAACTGTCTTTATTTTTTCTGGCATTTTTCAGTTACTACATTGTGGTTTGTTGTCATTAATCTTACTACAGGTTGTGCATGAAAATAAAGCTGCAAAATTGTGAGATTTGCAGCACAAAGCATGAACTAATTACAAGAAACAACAATACCAGCAATGGTAAGCATGAAATACTGTTTATATAGTAATGAAGACCTAAAGGAGGACAATTGTATCTGAAATCAAACTCTTTGAAATCATTTCCCACAGATACAATTGTAAATTAGATTGTGTAGCAAATCCGAATATCTCACAAAAATTGAATTTTCTCATCCTAAAATGTGAATTTGCTCTTGTTCATTCTGCTGCTGCTTCAACATAAGACACCTCTTCGGTATCTGCTAATGTGACAGCAATATTTTGCTATATGAGCATATTCTGTGAAAGTCAAACATTGTGTAGTGGTGATACTGTGCTGTTTTCTCTCTCACAGGAAAGACTGATGACGCTGAAGAAACAGTCCTCACAGATTACCTTACAGTCTCAGCAAGAAAGAGAGAATTTCCAGAGAGAGAAAAACAATTTGCTTGTAATGCTTCAGAAGGTAAGAAAATTCTTTGTAGGCTGATATTGTAAAATATTTCATTTTATTTACTGGAGAATGTCATCCTGATGTCTGCAGGAGAGAGAGAAACTGGCGTCTTTGGAAGGAAAGTATGCAGAATTGTCTGAGGGGCAAACCTTCACTAACAACCCTGCAGCCATCAAAGAGGTAGGAGTCAGTTACAGTTGCAGTAATACTTTATATTTCCACCCACAGAGTGTTCCCTGTGTCTTTAAACAAAGTACACAGAGATACCAGAGTCTCAGTGACGCTGATGAGAAATCCTGTTATTTTATTCCACTTTGTAATTCCTCTGATTTCTGCGATCACAGCACTTGCACGCTCTGAAGGAAAGGAGAAGAAGCAGCAAAGAAAACTCCCCCCTAAGTGACAGCCTACCTCAAAAGAGGAGCCAGCAGCTCCTCACTTCCTATGGCAGATCCCTGGGACGAACTCTTCCACCCAAGGTCATTACTGATGTCTTGAAATGTAATTTTTAGCACACACAGTAAGGGACAGATGCAGTAGGATCAACCTGGGTGTTTCAAATATGATTTAAAGCATGTTGTGAAATTATTTGACCAACATTTGGCATGGAAGAGGCCTTACAGAAATTATAACCTGGATTGTGAAATCTGGATTTTGGTATATTTACATAAAATTAGTCCAAATTTTGTTTTAGTTTTGACAGTTTCATAATAATGATGCTAGTTCTGGGCTGCAGTAGAGGGGATTTCATTGCCCTCATTACTTTTATCCAGAAAGATCTCAATGTCCTCAGAGAATGATCCACCCAAACAGGAATTCTCAGTTTCAGCCTGGCTTGCAACACCCATCTAGCTCATGTAGGTTTTTTTTGTGAAATGAGTGTAGTTTACAGTTGTGTAAGTGCTGTACAGCCTGATCCTAAACAGCATGTGTGTTGCTGTTTCCTCCTCAGTCCCATTTGCCTCTGTCCCAAAGCTCCAGCTGTGGCAGCGTCATCCCACAAGGCTTCAGCTTCTCCCCCCGAGACCTGAACACTCGCCGCCTGCCCAAGAGTGAGTCAGAGGACCACACTGTTGCATCTTATCTGCATCAAATCTATATAGTAGTGCGGCCAGCTCTGTACCCCGGGCTATATGCATGGACCAGCACAGAAAATGTTGTAGTGACCCAATAATCTGTGGCAGTTTACAAGTAGAGCCTCATTCAGTGTGAGTCTGCTATCAGAGTGTGTAATAGATAGGAATTTGTGATTTTGAGACAAATTACTTGTTTGCACAGCTTCCTCCAAACAAGTAACCCATGCAAAACTTCTTCATTGTTAATGTCAGTACTTACTGTATGATCTATGTATAATGATATGTGGTGTATTTTTTTTAGAGAAATTTGTCGAAAGCTTAAAACTTATAAGAATTTATCACTCAGAAAAAGAATGGTGTTAAATACTGTGGTATTTGTTTGAATAGTAGCCTCACTATTTTTTTTGGATGTACTCATACAATTTTTCTTGAGATGTTGAATGTGTGCTTTCAGAGTTTTAGCTGTGCAGCTTTATATATCATGTTGACTCAATTAACTGCTGTTATCTTTCTCTAGCTTGATGGATCACAGTTTAATCAGTGTTACATGACCCGGTTGCTGTAGACATATTTTATGAAATTATGATCACAAGATGCTATCCCACTTGGCCAGCTGTAGTTAGTGGATTGCAGCTCTGCTGTTGTGATTTGGCACTGTAACATTACATCATGCATGCTAAGGGTATTTCCAGTCTGTTTCTGTAAGATTCTCTCCCGTCAGCAGGCAACAGCCACGCACACATGAACGAAGAGAGACAGAGAAGAAGCGACTTTTGCAGCAGGATGGTCTCTGAGCCCAACGTGTTCCTGGACTCTTTCACTTATCCGGACAACAGCCAGGCCTCAGACACCGTCAGTGTGGACAGCTCTGACAGCCTGGAGACCAGCTTCTCCGCCTGCTCCCCAGACAACATTTCCAGGTTAGAAACCACGATGATGTACAGATGAAAGGTCACTTTGAAGAGATCGGACAGAGATGGATTGAACTAGGATTTTTAGTCAGAATAGGAACAGATGTATTTATGGGAAGCAGCTGCAGCGTAGAGTTAGCAATGTTCAGAAAGGATGCCAACCAGAATATATCAAAAGTTATTGCCTGATGCTCTGAATTTATGTCATCAGACAAGAAACAAGAATATCCACATGTGCGTATCCACGTACACATTATGCAGATTCTCTGGGATTTGCAATGCTGGCACCTCTCAGAGAAACCTGTGTTTGAGTTGAATGGATAATATATGTTCACCAAAAGTATCACAAAATCACCTTTGCACCTGAAATATAAACAAGCCCATATTTTTTATGACCTTTTTTATATCTGTTTCAATCTTTTACCTAGTTTTGGTTTTAAATCTAGCTTATGATATATCCTCCACAAACAGGAGTGTCTGTCTTTTATCTCACTACTTCGGTTTTCCATTTTCCGTCAGTGCCAGTACGTCCAATATGGCGAAGCTCGAGGAGATGGAGCGTTTACTCAGAGAGGCCCAGGTTGAGAAGCAGAGACTCCTCGAGTATCGGGTAACGTGCCAAACCTAACCAAAATGCACTGTTTATGGAACATGTGCGTGTGCGATGATGGATCTGATTGACTGTCTGTGGCATGTGTAGGAGCGTGAGATGGAGATGCGCAGGCAGGCTCTGGAGGAGGAGCGAAGAAGAAGGGAGGAGCTGGAGAAACGACTGCAGGAGGAGACAAGCAGGAGACAGAAACTTGTAGAGAGAGAGGTGAAGCTCAGGGAGAAACAAAGATCACAGGTACGCAGAGAGGTTGAAATCTGATGTTTTGTTACCATTAGCTTCATGCGAACACATCTGTAATCTTATTTTAATGATTTTTTTCCCATAGTCCCGGCTGTTGACACGCTACCTCCCTGTAAGGAAAGATGATTTTGATCTTCATGGCCATATTGAGGCAGCAGGACACAACCCAGATGCCTGCTTCCATCTGGCCATCACTGATAAAACCTGTCGAGGCTTTCTGGTCAAAATGGGCGGCAAGATCAAGACATGGAAGAAACGCTGGTTTGTCTTCGACCAGAATCGCAGGACGCTCACCTACTACGCAGGTGAGTTACTCTTCCTCTCAGCCAGATGTTCAAAATATGAGATCATGTTACTGTAACAGTGATGTCACTTTTAAACTATGCCGGGAGACTTTGGAGGTTGGGAACGAGCTTTGATCGCTGGATGTTGGCATAAACAGTCGTGTTTATATTCTCCGCTGCAGACAAACATGAGACCAAGATGAAAGGAGTCATTTATTTCCAAGCCATAGAGGAGGTGTACTATGACCATTTAAAGAATGCACACAAAGTAAGTCGGTTTATGTGCATGTGTGCAGGCGGGCGTGTCTCTCATTTTAAGCATGTTGACACATTTTTTTTTTTTATATTGTTGACATCTGTTTGTCATCTGTTTCTCTCCCTCCATTTGTCTTTCTCCCTCCCACATATGCACCACCTCATCTCTCTCCCCTCTATACTCCATTAATGTATTTTTGAAATACTCCATTATTTCAAAAATACATTCACTTCCACACCAAAGAGCCCCAACCCTTCGCTGACCTTCAGTGTGAAGACCCACGATCGGGTGTACTACATGGTGGCTCCGACGCCTGAGGCCATGCGTATCTGGATGGATGTTATTGTTACGGGCGCTGAGGGACACATGCATTTCATGGTGTAACTGATCCCAAGAGATCGGGGTTCACGCCACTAAATTGTTTTTTGTGTCACACGAGAAGATTTACAGCACCCAGTTCGTACCAGTGTGACGGCAAACATGTGTTGCATAGAGCGGAGACGGACATTCATCAGGTCAACAGGAAATTAACCTCTGTTTACACTTATAGTATGATGTATGTAGTCCAGAAGGACAACTGATACTCAAAAGCACACTTTATAATGTAATCAAGTATAAAAGATCCAAAGAATTGATATATCAGTTTCATAATTAAGCTATTTAGTTATTGTTTTATTTGTTTATGTACCATGAGTGGCTGAAACTTCACTAAATCTACGTAGCAACAATTAAATTGTTCAATTTTCCAACTTTCATTCTTGTTACATCACACCAGATTGTCTAATACTTTTTCTGTTATGTTTGGCTTCTATTCAGTCAAAGCTTGATCAGGAGAGCTTCTTGATCATTCAGCAACTGAACATCTGCTACACTTTTAAACTGCGATACACACTGATGCTGCTTCTCTATAACAGATGCATACTGTAGCTGTCTAACAGCTTTGTATAAACATTAGCCTTCTGTAATGTGCTTATTGCACATGCTCAAACCAAAGTTGAAGTTATATTTCTATCTCCATCTTTTTCTTTGCCTTCTTCTTCCCTCCTCTTTACATCCTGTTGGACTCCACATTTTCAAAGTGTCTTTATCTGAGTTTATTTCCTTTTAAACGTCAGGTCGTATTAGTGGATCACAGCGTCCTGGTGATCTCTGATCGGATAAGATTACCCACATATTTGTGTTTGCAAGAATGTACGTTTTTATATTAACTAAGTTTTATCATTTCCATATTGTCACTACTATTGTGAGTATTATTTTACGTTTTAAATTCCAGCATTTTGATTGCTGCTGTCAGACTACCAGTATAAGCTGGTCATGTCTGCTTATTTAAAGCAAGGCTGAATGTCCACCATCTGTATTCCTTTGCATCAATTCTAGGTTGTGAGTCTTAATTTGGACTTTTCTAAAAATATGCAATTTGTCAGGAAGGAGAGATGATTATAGGCACTTTTTACATTTTATCATCATGAATTCTTAGTAATGGTTGAAAATACTCTACTAATCGAAGTAGAAAATTTGTCTAAATCACAATGGTACTGTGTTTCATGCTAACCACTGTGCAGCTCCCCATATCTATAGTAGAGGCTGCAGGCACTATATGATGAGGCCATGTTGTGCAGCAGGGATCCTGGATGTCTTGCATCACCTGCATGTTCATCACACTAAAGCGTTTCATTCTGGTTTTTCACCAGCAGAGGCCCTCAGTGCAAGAGTTATTGCACTGAAATGACGTAATGCTCTGGCTGGTTGATCCATACTCACTTAGTAAATAAGCAGAATGGAGCCTCCATTATCCATGTTTTGTAATGCTTATCATCAAATACGTACATTTATAAGCACAAATATATAATTTGCCTATTGGAAGAAAAACAAATTGTGTTTCAGGACATTGCACACAAAATGATTTGATCATTTTGGTTTAAATGTGTTAGAAGAAGCCATATATTTGATCTGTATATTCTTTGCCAGTTTATAACAGTCTGACTGTGTTTGATGATGAAACATCAAGTGACCAGCTGTTGGTTCACAGACTGCAGGGCTCGCTGTTGGTCTTGTGTTGGTTCAGTGTTGAGCTGACAGTGTTACAGATGACTTTTTACCTCTGCTGGATGGTTCTCAGTAAACGCAGGTATCTGTCAGGGTAACATCTCATCCGCAAACTGTCAGCCACTGTACGAGACACAAGCCTTGAAACAAAACAAATTACCACATTTATATATATTTTAATACATCTAATATTCTATATTTTGTGTATGAACAATGGTCATTTTAGTGGACACTATGCTACAGGTTTTTATAATTGACACGTGTCATGTTTCAACATGAATAATAATAAATAATTTTGATTATGAATCATAAATTTTTTGTGAAATGTTATGATTACTTGTCTGGTGAACATGAACATTTATTTAATGGGCTGTAAAAACCTGATTGTGTTATACAGTGGGGGATGAGTGGGCTGTTGCTTTGCTGAGGGGTTTTATTTAATGTTGGAGGGCTAAAAGGAAGCTTTACAAATCCCAACATGGCAAGATGGTGTGTTTTCCCATGGATATTGATACTTTTATTTATGTCATTATAGTGCCAATAACAGCATTACTTTGGCATTTTGTGTTAATTCATCAGTTCCTAGTATATCTGAAAAATATCTAAAAACTCAACTTTTTTCACATTTTAGAGCGTTTGGACATTACATTCGTTAAATATGAGCTATTATAAATATAGGGGTGTGAGGTATCCACAGACAGATTTTTTTTCAGAAATTTGCTTTCTACTTGACTGGTTCAGCGGAGGACTTTGGACACAAATCAATAATACATGTAAATATGTCTCAAAATACAGTGAAGCATTATTATGATACAGTAAATTGCTGTAGTTCAATAATTTCTTTTAAAATGTGTATGAAGTAATAACTGACTGTCTTATTAGCATGTATAGGTCTACTGTGAGTGTACTCATTAAGGCACTCATATTTTTAAACTCCTCCCCCCCAACACTCGCAGCCTTTCATTGGCTGACCTAGAAGGGTTGGCATGGAAACACAGAATGAAGCATGCTAAATTAGGTTCTAAAGAGGCACATCGTCTCTCCAGAGGCAGAAGCAGACACACGCACGTACTCTCTCAAACCATAGAAAGCCCGGGTGGCCTCAGTGCATCATGGGTGCTATAATTTGTGTAATATATTTGGGGCAAGGGGCTGGCCTTAAGCACAGTACTTTTAGCAGGGAAACACACAAACAACCTATAAACAGAGATATGCTGATACAGGTTATGCAATGTGGCTGGAAAGTTTATTCCGACATGTTGTATGGTTGTACTTCACTCAAGGCTTGTTGTCAGTGTCATATATAAGCATGAAAGCCATGTTACTGGTAAATCATGTGAATGGATGTTGACAAAAGACAGCATTCACTGAATACGCCTATTGCAGTTTCCTCTATAAAGTCATATACATACCAGCAGTTTCCTGTAACAGAGAGCATAATGTAATTTAACATGATATGAGCCCTCACAACCAACCTGAACTCTTGATTATAAATCTACATGCTGTTTAAGCCAAAAGTGTCTTAATCCAAAATTCCAGGTGGTAATGAGAAATAACCTTGTGTTGTGTGTTTGAGCCTCAGGGGGATACTGTTCTTTTCTCAGGGAGATGGTTTTCTCCTCTGTTGTCTGTATCAGCACCTGATGTGGTGAAATCCTCGTGTTTTTCTCAGGCAAATGATGGTCCTCTCTTCTAAGCTTGCAGCCTCTGGCTTCCTAAAGTAAACAGAGGTCTTTTTGTGTCACCTCCACAATGCTTTTTTTTGTAAAAGATTCATCCTTTGTCCTTTACTCCTTATTCCTCACACCAGACTTCCCTTAACACTACCCCATGACTCAGATCAGCTTCCTATCCTTAACCACTAGCTATTAGAGATGCTCTTCAGTATAGCAGTGTGAACCCTTTTTTGCTACATTTCATTTTGTAGCCTTTATAGTTCACTGAAGCCTTTTCTGTTCAAATAACTATCACTGATTTTCTGCAGTGATATCAAACTGAACACAAACTAAATGTCCACATCAAACGATCCACTCAGTCTGAGGGGAATTATTCATCAGATGCATCTGGTGCGTTTCACACTAAGAATAGCAATGACACACATTCCCAAACCCCTTTTCCTGATAATAAGGTATGCATGTTAAGCGTTTTCCCTTGCAGCTGATTGGTTGACATTCATGTGCTCCCTATTCAGGTCAGTGAGCTTGTAATGTGGATGATGTTGGAATGATGCTCCTATGAGGACACATTGAGCCCAGGCTGTAGTAAGATGGTGAGCCACTGTGGGGAAATGTCAGTTTCTTAACCTTTACTAGATGACAGTATTACGCAATTTCATTCCACTCCACATAAAATTAACTAAGATTATATATTCCTACTTATTGTAGGACCAGTAAATCCTCTTATGTGTGCTCATCTTCTTATCTGTATGTAAACAGCTTTAAATTGGTTGCATTAACACAAATATGGAAAACAGGATATAGTCCAACACTAAAACAGATCTCATCTTGCTAAGTGTTCATATGATTTTATTGATTAAATAGGAAACAGAACAATATAGATGAGGCTATACACAGAGATAGTGTTCTCATCTGAGTATAAGTGGGATAAGGGTAAGGAAGTGCCGGTGTACGAGCTGGAGATCTCATCTCAGCATCCTCTCTGTCTTACTCAAACATCCGCAGGGCCATTGATAATGGCTGCTGCCCACTGTCCATTTCATGGGAAGGAGTTATTTCCATTCCTCCTTCGAAACCACAGTCTCTCCCCTACAGTAGTTCACAGTGAGATCTGATCATGTTACATACGAGCAGGCGGACACACAGGCGCTGTACAGTTCAACAATCTTGTGCAAAAATTAATGGCACGTTTTCTGCTACATACATCCAGAGATAGGTGTGGAATGTAAATTTGGTTGTTGCATTTATTTATAGAGCTCCTGCCGTTCTTCTGCTGACATAAACAAAAGGTAAAGGGACTAGTTATTATCAAAGAGACTTGCTGGAAAGAAAGACAAGAAGTTTTGACGGTTCCTACAAAAAGTGGGAGTAACAAAAGTTAAAAGTACTGTAGAAAACACTGAATAAATTCTGAGTCTGTAGGAAAAGCACCCTTAAAAAGGCACTCGCCCATGTTGTGTGTATGACTGTGTTCCCAGAAGACCTTTTATCTTGCTTATCCTTAGTTACCGATGCTGCTGTGTGTTCAGGTGTGACCCCGAACCTTTCCTGAGTGCATGTCCATTGTCCAGTTGGCTCAGCACCAAAGAGCCAAGCTTGTTGCTTTGGCTCCCTGTGGAGATGTTTTGTGCTTGAGTGCTGTCAGCCTCCTTGTCTCTGTTACTGTCATTTATGGTGTAGTGAAGCCGAGAGATGACAGAGAGACGAGCCAAGAATTACAGTATAGAAGTATGAATTAAAAAACGATGGTCATGTAGTTGTATTGTAGTTGAAAAAAGTTGCAGTCAAAGCCATAATCTGAATTGTTGATTGATTCAGTCCATTGCTTTATTTTCTTATCTGGGTGCTGCCACCAGCAG
This sequence comes from Thunnus maccoyii, assembly GCF_910596095.1. Taxonomy (NCBI): domain Eukaryota; kingdom Metazoa; phylum Chordata; class Actinopteri; order Scombriformes; family Scombridae; genus Thunnus; species Thunnus maccoyii. The sequence goes on from NC_056545.1 coordinate 19,960,923, forward strand.
CTGGTTTATTACCAACCCTGCGGACAGGAACCTTGGACACGGGTATCTTGGTGCGAGGGGGTTCTTTAGCTTGAGGGATGTGAGAGGCAGTGTGAGACTGTGCGCCATGCTTCACAGGAATCTTTGAGTCACGCGGTAAACTGGTGAGGACTTTCGGCTGGTGAGGCGGCTGACTCTCCTCCTGGGTGTGTTTTGAGGTGGGCACATTAGCCTCAACATGACTGATTTTATCTTTGCTCCCTGCATCATGTGAGTTGAAATGGGGCCTCTCTTCTTCTAGCACAGGAGGAGGTGGGTCCCTGCTTGCTTCATCATCAACATGTCGGCTTTCCCGGACAGGTAGCTTTCCTCCTCTGCCTCCTCCAACTACAGGTATTTTGCTAAGTCCTGATGCCTTTACTGGTGGTGTCCTCCTTTCGCTGGAGGGGCCCTGGAGGCTTGTTCGTGACTCATTTTGCAGTTCCTCCGTTTTGGAGGGCACTGTCTGGGCCCTCTGCGCATCTGTGCTACTCAGACAGGCCAATTGCCCATCCACTGATGCCTGTCCACTTCCTCTCATCTTAGCAGAGGCTGGGGCTTCACTTGGCAAAGTTGCAGGGATAGAAGGAGGAGAAGTGACAGGGCAAGGGGCAGGGGGGGCTTTAGATTGAGAAACAGGGATCTGAACAGGAGCAGGAGAGTCTTTTGATACAGAAACTGGGATACAAGCAGGGGCAGGAGGGTCTTTAGATACAGGAACTGGGATACGAGCAGGGGCAGGAGGGTCTGTAGACACAGAAACTGGGATACGAGCAGGGGCAGGAGGGTCTGTAGACACAGAAACTGGTATACGAGCAGGGGCAGGAGGGTCTTTAGACACAGAAACTGGGATACGAGCAGGGGCAGGAGGGTCTGCAGACACAGAAACTGAGATACGAGCAGGGGCAGGAGGGTCTGCAGACACAGAAACTGGGGTATGAGCAGGGGCAGGAGGGTCTGTAGACACAGAAACTGGGAAATGAGCTGGGGCAGGAGGGTCTTTAGAGACAGAAACTGGGATACGAGCAGGGGCAGGAGGATCCGTGGATACAGAAATGGGGATACAAGCAGGGGCAGGAGGGTCTTTAGATACAGGACCTGGGATATGAACAGGGGCGGGAGGGTCTTTAGATACAGAATCTGGGATACGAACAGGGGCAGGAGGGTCTTTAGATACAGGACCTGGGATATGAACAGGGGCAGGAGGGTCTTTAGATACAGGACCTGGGATACGAACAGGGGCAGGAGGGTCTTTAGATACAGAATCTGGGATATGAACAGGGGCAGGAGGGTCTTTAGATACTGAACCTGGGATATGAGCAGGGGCAGGAGGGTCTGTAGATACAGAAATTGGGATAGGAGCAGGGGCAGGAGGATCTGTGGATACAGAAACTGGGATACAAGCAGGGGCAGGAGGGTGTGTGGATACAGAAACTGGGATACGAGCAGGGGCTGGAGGGTTGGTAGATACAGAAACCGGGATACGGGCAGGGGCAGGAGGGTCTTTAGACAAAGAAACTGGTATTTGAGGAAGGGCAGGAGGGGCTTTAGTTTGAGAAACTTGCATTTGAGCAGGAACAGGAGGTTCCTTAGAAACAGAAATTGGTATTTGAGCAGGAACAGGAGGTTCCTTAGAAACAGAAATTGGGATTTGAGCAGGAGCAGGAGGGGCTTTAGTTTGAGAGACTGGGATCTGACCTGGAGCTGGGGGTGTTGGGGGTGCTGTAGAAACAACAGCATGAGTGGTAGGGGCTGGAGTTGGCATGGGAGCAGGGGGCATCTTCTCTAGGGAGACTGATGCAGGAGTAGGTTTAGTCATGGGAGGAATCTTATCTAAAGAAGTTGAAAATGGAGTTGGGACAGACGCAGGGCTGGGTTTGGTCTTAGTTGAAGTTATGGCAGTCTGGGTAGGGGGGGGACAAAGATCTGGAGCAACTGCAACGGGGGGAAGGGTCTTATTTAAGTCCATAGATGTAGGTTTGGAAAGGGTCGTAGATATCGAGCCTGGGGTTGGAGTTGATGGGGTAACCTTTGTCATCGTGGTGGAGAAAACTGGTGCAGGAGAGGAGGGTTTGGTTGTAACAGTAAGGGCTGGTGATACTGTCACTGGGGCTTTAACTTCTCCTGCAGCTGAACTTTGGAGAGGTTTGCTGGAAGAGGAGGTTTGCAGTTTCAAACTGCTACCTGAATCCAATTTAGCAGGTGGAGGTTGGGTAAAAGAAACAGGGGTGGGAGGGCTATGGGTTACTGGTGGAGGTTTAGCTGAAGCAAGAAGACGGGTAGCTTCAGGGCTAGGTTTACTTACTGAAGCAATAGTTTGAGGAGGAGCTGCAATCTGTGAAGCCAGTTTGCTAGCTGTAGAGGTAAGAGTTGGACTAATTGAGGGAGCCTTGACCACTGTGGCCGGGGTGTTCGGAGGAGCTGTTGTAGTAGCAGAAGTGGAGCTTGGTGTGGATTGACTTGTAGAAGGAGAAGACATTATTGGAGCTGAAAGGCTTGTTAACGTTACAGGAGTAGTTAAAGGTTTTGTTGTTGCTGTGGCTGTAGGAGTTGATTTTATTGTAATGCTGGTAGAAGGTCCAGAAGCTGGAGTAGAGTCTGAGCTTGATTTGACTGAGGGAGTAGTCAAAGTGGAAGATTTGGTCAAAGTAGTGATGATAGTGCTCGGCTTGGCAATGGGAGAAGAGGTTGAAGTTATCTTTGTGAGAGAGGTTGGGGCTGTTGTGGGGAAAGCTACAGGAGTGGGTTTTGCCACAGATGAAGTGCTGACAGAGGCATAAGTCACTGGAGATGAGACGGTGGGTTTGGAGAAGAGAGATGTGGATGATGGCGTGACTTCAGTCACCACACTACCGATGGCGCTGCTGGCTTTGCCCCACTCTGCCTCCACATCAGCCATGATGTCTCCACCCCCTGAGATCGAGTCAAAGGTCAGGAGAGAGGAGATGTCTGCCAGCAAGGAGCTCAGGCTCTTCTCACCAGGTATCAAGGGTGGTTCAGGGGTGAGTAAAGGCGGCGCATGCTCATTAGTTCTACTCACATTGCCTGCCGTCTTCTGGGGAGTTATCGTCTTTGATGGGGATGTGGCTGAGCTGTCCTGTGATGTTAAGCTCTTGGCACAGCTCTCTGTCTCGGGGCTGTCTAGAGAGCGAGGCTGGGATTTGGGGGTGAGGGTGAGGTCCTCTTTGATGATTTCCACGCTGTTGGCTCGGGATGACATGAGAAGCGGGCTTGGAGGGGCTTCCTCCTTGTCCTCCTTATCTTTTGAGCGGAACTTAACATTGCCAAAGAGACCCTTCAGTCCACGACGTTGCCGACCCACTGGTTGGGACACAGTGTGGACTCGGCGGTCCCCCCCTCCTCTCCGGCCACCCCTCAGTAACGAAAGGAAGCTGAGGGACTTGGCTGAGCATGCTGAAGAAATGGAGGTGCGAGCAGGGGCGGCAGCTAGAACGCCATCTTCACCAAGCGGCTCCTCCTCTGCCTGCTCACTCTCTCCGTGACTCACCTCCTGTCCCTTTTCCTTGTCCAGCTCCTGCTCCGAATCTGGTGCAGCAGTCTCTGATAATCCATCAAGGTTTTTGCTCCTGTTAACAGGTGACTTGTTGTTTCCATCCCCTTTGCTTCGAATAGAAAAGATGTTACCTGGCTTGCGTTTGCCAAACAGCTTGAATCCTTTTCTGATTTTTCCACTTGGCTGGGATTCACAAGGCGGGGGGTCCATGTTCTCCGTTTGTACATCCATCTTCTCTCCGTTTCCCACGTTCTCTGTATCCTCCCGTCACTTGCTGCAGTTATTATTCCCCAGCCAGTGGATGGAGCATTTATATCCAGACCTTATCTTTATCTCCCTCTGTAGTCTTGCTTTACCTCTGTTGCTCTCAGTGCGTTTCTTTATCGGCTGTCTGTATCCCTCCCTCTGTCTATCTTTCCCATTCAGCCCTTTCTCCTCTATTTCTCCCTTGAAAGCCCCTCCCCTTTGCCTCGTTTTTGTCTGGCTGCTCTCCCTGGTTGCCATAGCAACTGAGGAGCTAAGCAGCTTTCGTCAGCAATGCAGAGCCAGGGGCTGTGATCAACCCACCCTGAACACAGCTTTCTCTTCCTCTCTGTCTGATGACTCTGTTTACATAAACAGCAAAGACAAATACTCCATTAACAAGGCCAAAATTTGAATTCCGAGTGATCTGGCTTTATATAAACATCTGATCCAGATTAATGCAATGCACCTCTATATGCAGCCTAATAATCTGTTAATGGGACAGATTTGCTTTTACTCTAAATAAACTGGTCCTCTTCATATCTACTGTGTCCCAGCAGCCTACAGTCAGTCCCTCTAGTCTGTAAAAAAAGTTAAAGATTGCTGTTCTATACATAGCTAAGTGCAATCAAGTTTTGGAGATAATTAGCATATTGACCTATATGTCTGTTTGTGTTTTCCTCATTAAATTTATTCACTATGCTGCATATGAATTTAAAAGGCATAGTATTAACATCTTTTAGAGAACATATGAAAAACAAATGTAATGCTTCCTATGATGCGGAAATGTTGATGTTTCTTCATTAAAACAAATTAAAAACGATCAATCTTGTGGGAGGGCGTGACCCTTTGAACATCTTAACAGAGTCACCATCAGACCTGAAGACAATCAAACCATTGAGAATGATTACATAATTGTAGATGAATGAAAAGATTTCATTTAAGAGGAAAGATGCAGCCTGTGGTGTCTGGAAAAAAAAAAAGAAACTGTATGGAGTATGGCTGTGTTAATATGATATCTCTTATTGTTTGATATTGTCAATATTATTATGTCTAAATGTTAATTTGAGTGTTTCTTAGAGTTCTAGCATTGACATATGATTTTTGGAAAATATAACTCTTGTTGCTCTAACGTCAAATGCAATCCTCTAATCTACACAGTGCTCAAGCCATTATTTATTTTCACACTCTTTCAGGTGCTTGACAAAACATGACTGGGAATCTTAATTTCCAGTTTATACAAATATACCATATACACATTACTTGAGAAGTTAGTCTGTATTTAGTTAAGTGTGAATCATGTGCATATTGTTAGTAGATGTTCATAATCATATTCTACTTGCTTGGCATTAATAAATGACTTAAATTGAATTACTCTGTTCAAAATAAGGACTTGTAAAAGTTTAACCCAAAACCTCTAACGTTTGTGAATCTTCAAGATGCAGCATGTTCAGGTTGAACTTCAAACAAATAATGAGCATTAAAATTTTACTTTTGGCCTGACCAACAATTGCCAATATAACTCTTATTTCCTATAACATCTGTAAAGTCCCATTGATGTGTATGAAAGTTCGTGGGTTTTTTCTTTTATAAATTAGTCATGTGAGTCAAGGAGAGGAGACTGGTTGTTCTTTATTATCAGATTAATAAATGAGGTTTTCAGGTGGAACAAGCAGGGCCTCTTGTGGTCACTTAAAAAACAACATGTGGCACAGTTTGGCCATAGATGGCTGCAAAATGTACTGAGTCTGAAAATAAAGCTGCTGTCTCATCCACATTCACTGAGCACAAGTCTGTGTAAGTGTGTCAGCAAGCTTTGAATAAATCTGTCTGTTCTTCTAGGTTGTGTTAAGAGACAGTCAGACATTTAACTGGTACGCAGTTATAGAAGACAAACAAATATAACAGACAGATTTAAGTTGGCTTCATAAAACTTTTACAAACACTTATCTGTACATGCTGCTCAGTGAACAAAAAATCCTTTTTTAACAAATGTTTTCAGGTTTTGGTGGATCCTTAGTATAGGTTAATACATGCAACCTGGGCACTGTAATGTATACATTAATAAATAACCAACTGAATACTGTGTCAGTGTTTACTGCTCACTTCACTACAAAATACATCAAATGTGATTGTTGGCCTCACATCAACATGTTAAACACCTCAGCCAAGGTCACCGTTACTGTGCCAGACTAGGACAGAACCATAACACAAATATTCACAAACCTGCATAATACCAGTACAAATGACCACTTTTTCCACATTTTTCAACCTTTCAACCTCTCTATGTCGTATATCTCTGTGTCATACATCAGTATGCTGTTACACCTCTGTATTTTGTAAGAAGGCTCTGTTCATCTCACTCAGATCCTAGTTACAGGCTGAAAAGAAGCACTGTATCCCCAAATGTCTTTAATTATTCTTGTTTAAGGTAAAACTTTAAAAGTCAGTTCACTCAAATGAAAAAATATTCTCACTCATCCCTACTGGCATCTAGCCATGCAGATAGTACTGATACAGATACCGTACAGATAGTGATAGTTTATCAGACTCTCCAACAAGCTTGACAATTTGATGATCTGATGCATCATATAAAGAGCAGCATTTACTTCCACTCTTTCCCATTCTTTCTTCTTTTTTTAGACATCGTGCTCCACAAGAGAAGCCTGCAAGGCAACCTTGGCGTTCTGGTTGTTGTCATGTGCCTCAGAAGGAAGTGTGTCATATGTACGACGGTACAAAAACCGAGTGATCAGAGTGATGATGAACATCTCCATGATCATCATCTGCTGACTTAGCACTGCAGGGCAGAGAAAGAGAGGAAAATCAGGGTTGCAGATGGATTATTTCACATCACACACATCAACAGAAGATGCAGATAGATGTTCAGAGGTGTTTCTTACTGGATCCACGAGCCTGGGAGGAGAAGGGAGGCGCACAGGCGATGGTTCCATCCAAGGCCAGGATGTTAATTATTGAAGTCTGTAACTGACTCAATACGAGTATTAGCTGAGGAGAAAACCATTACTTGATCAGTTACATGCTTATGTATACAGGCGTATTGAGTAGCATCTCTAAATATCAATATTTGTTAGGAGACTTTGGTATTATGAAAACTGTAAGAACTTGAAAAAAGCGTGCAAAAAGTAACAAAGTAAGATGAATTGTGCTGCAGAGTTCTTATCATTTTCAGCCATAAAGCAATCAAGACGAAAGGTAACCTTCTTAGTTTTAGTTTCCTTTGTTTACATCTATGAGACAAAATGTATGTTCAAGCAACGTATTGATTTAAAAATGCATGACAAAGCAGCTTATGTTGCTGTTTTTAATGTTAATGTTTCTTTTGTGTTTTTTTTTAGTTAGTAATACAAGTACACAGAGAGATTTTCCCTATGCCAGGTGAAGAAATACAGAATAAATACAAAATGTATCCAGATATCTTTTTCAGATTGTAACTGACAGAGCATTAAAGTTTCAGTAAACAACATTCAGCCACTAGATGTCACACTATAGTACTAACATCTCAGACCAAAACAACCGTGTGTGTCATTTACTCAATAAAGTTGGGGGAAAAAAAGAAAGCTGACAGCTCACGAAACTCAGATCAAACTGTCAAACTAGGCAGTGCTGATTAAATATGGATCAAGATTCTGTTACTGCATTGCCTATTTTTTGCCTCAAATGTTTAAAGAAATGTATTTTAGAGTACTGTTTAGCTGTAATTTGAGAAAGTTTGTGATGCGGCCGCCATCGTGGAAATGCACGTGGAGGACATGGAGGGACTCACATGCACTAACACGCATGCACAGCTCGTGCAGACACCAAAACAAAGAACAGAGAAGCTTGGATAACAACACACACAGAGGGAGTGTGACTTCATTCACTGCTCAGGTTGCCATTACTCCACTATTATCTTTACATAGTAAATGATTGTTTACTGACAACCAGTGGGGCTCATTGTCATTTATCGCACCTTTAATAGTATACATATTGAATTGGTTGTGTGGACTCACTTGGTACATGGCATACTTGGGTACAATATTGATGCTGCGTAGAGAGCTGTTTGTGTTCATGAAAATGATGGCAACAGGCCAAAGAGAGATGATAGTGAGGATGCCAATGAATGGGTTTATCCATATGGCTGCACCAGTAATATCTAGCTGGAAAAGGAGCAAAGAAATATTTACATTTCAGGCCATTCTCAGTTCTTTTTCAGTACAATTCAATGTGTAGACGAGCTTTCCAAAAACTTACATCAGCGAGATCAAAGTTGCCATTTGTCCACAGTATTATGGCGAGGATAGAGAGCACTGTCTTTAGGATTGCATACTGAAGGGCACCAAACTTCAGCAAGAATAACATTTTCCTGAATGATTCAATCCAAAAAAGATCCACATTAGAAACAACCATGATGTGCCAAAACAGCATGGAAAGAGTGTATAAAGAACATAAGCAATAGTGTTATTTCACTACATTAGATATCTCAATGTATTGGCAGTAAAGAAAATCTCTAGAGCTTATTAGAGACTGTTCTGTATAAACAAGTATAAAAGGGAAAATACCATGACATGGGCACACGTGGTAAACAGACACAGCAGCAGCAGCAGGGTCCTGTGCTGATCTTAAAGGTTTTACCAGTAAACCGCTCCAGAAAAATGTTGCTGCCCCCCAACTCATCGATTAACAGCACCAACATCTTGTACACCACGACTGCAAAATAACTACAGAGAGAAAGACAAGTGACTTACAGTAGGCCTGTTTATAGAGAATAGATATGTAGCAATTCTCAAAAATCATGGATTACTGAACTTCATTGTCACTGTTTGTAATGTTAGACTAGGGTTAGGGGTTAGGGTTAGGGTTAGTGAAACAAAATGTCACACTTAAAATTTCCTTTATTTATTACATAAAACACAACTATTCTTGACACGTGAGGGCAAACCAAAAACAGCCCTTGTTAATGGATTTTGACCGAGCTGCTACATGTTGTACAGTACATTATCTACTGTACACAAATCACATGAATCAGAGAGCACACATCATTTACAGTACCACTGGAGGTTGCAGAATCCTATAAAGATGTCCTACATTTTATTAAAGTTAAGCCCACACTCTTTGGAGATGTGGCATGATCTTTGATCCTTGTGTGTGTAATGATTCATCCAGTAGTTAAACTACACAGTAATCTCCAGCTAATTAATACAAGGCTTTAAGTTGCCTCAGCTTTTATTATGTTTACTCTGAAGGCATTTAGCTGATGCTGTATCCTGAATGTCTTACAGTAAGTATGTATGGGGGTCAAGGGCAGTGTATCACTAAAGGAAACAGGACTGTTGGATTTGGGACGATTTGTCCAACCGGTAACGCTTTAGATTACAATGAGCAAAGTACAGTGTGATTACTCCGCAGTTACGGTGTAATCTTTTGTACTAACGGTGTTACAGTACATACCAATACATACATGTAGGTACAGGGGAACAAGATGTGAACTTATGGAATAAGGGGTTAACAATTCAGGAATTTACAGATTACTTATACTGTAGTTATTGTTTAACTACCGGGTGCCTATTCTATTATTACAGAGTATGTACGACCTACTGACCAATCTGGAAATGTGGGAAGAATTTAGAGAGAATTAATACTTTATTATTTAACTAATAGGTACCTGTTATGTTATTACAGGGTACAGTATGACCATAAAACTGAGTAAAAATCAGGATGTTTCAGCTAAGATGTGATGACTTCTGCAGCACTTAATAAATCTGACGTGATTTTATTTCGAAATGACCTTATTACCAACAAACAGGCAAACTACATTGCTCGGGGTACATCTGTGCGTTTACTTTGGAACAAAGGTCCAGGGGACAGTGTGTTGTCATGGATGCTGTCTGCTTCTAAAGGCTGTCTCAGCTGTCATTCACCTCACCAGCAAACTTCATCACTTGACGCTTGTTTATGGCATCTTGGCTCCGCCTGCCATCGGCAGACAGAATTCACCCACCAAAGATGTCACTCACTTGTGTGTAAACACATGTTGACAATTTTGAAGTCATTAAAATGTTGAAAGTCTTCTCCCTGGCCTTTGTTTTTGTCCGGCATTACAGCTCCTCAAGGTGCGAGCTTACCCTTTTTTCAGCTCTGTGCACGGTCTCCTTTCATCCCAGGAAATAAATATATAGCTATAGCTAATATAAATATAGCTAAAGATAAAACATGAGGTATGAATCAGAACGCATATATATGGTTCATATACTCTTCTGAAAGCTTTCACAAAGAAAAAAATTTTAAGACGAGTTTTAAAAGCTAGAGACTAGTGTGTCAGAGTTAAGTGGGCAAGGAGTTCCAGAGAGTGGGGGCTCTGACAGCAAAAGCCGGATCATCCTTTGTCACAAGCTGTGACCTGGGAGTGACCAACAGGGCTCCAGCTGCGGATCTTCAGGGTCGAGGTGGCACATACCAGTTCAATAATGCAGATATGTAACTGGGAGCAAGGCCATTTAATGCCTTAAAGGTGCATAATAAAATTTAAAAATCAATACAAAAGCTAACTGGGAGCCAGTATAGGGAGGCAAGCACAGGGGTGATGTGCTCATACCTTTTTGTCCCAGTAATGAGATGAGCAGCAGCATTTTGGACCAGCTGGAGAGGGTGAAGGGAGCCCTGGCTGATACCTGAATAAAGTGCGTTGCAGTAGTCGAGTTGAGAATATATAAAAGCATGTATAGTTTTTTGTAGATCAGCAAAAGATAAAAATTACCTAATTTTAAAGATGATTTTCAACTGGTAGAAATACAACTTGACAACATTTTTGACTTGAATCTCAAAACAGAGGTTGGAGTCAAATATTACCCCCAGATTCCTAGCAGCCTGTGTAAAGTTCTTTGACAGATCGGCAAGCTTCGCTCCAAAAGAGCTGACAGAATTTGGGAGACCGAATAGAATGACCTCAGATTTGTCGTCATCAAATTTAAGAAATTTCTGGGACATCCAGGATTTAATGTCAGAGAGGCACGATTTAAGTTTGACTAGCATGCTTGGATCCGAGGGTGTTAATGGTAAGTATAACTGTGTGTCATCAGCATAAAAATGATACAGCACATCATGATTCTGAATAAGCTGGCCAAGGGGCAGCATGTATATGGAGAACAGAAGGGGCCCAAGAACTGAGCCTTGAGGGACCCCATGGTTCAACTGCGCTATTGTGGAGGTGGAGTTACCCAGAGCGACAGAAAAAGTTCTATTGAGGAGGTATGATCGTAATAAAGTAAGAGCCAGGCCTTTGATGCCCACCCAGTTCTCTAAGCAACTTAGGAGGATACTGTGGTTGACAGTGTCAAATGTGGAACTTAAGTCTAAAAGGACTAAAATCGAGCAGTCACCTCTGTCTGTAGCTAGAAGTAGGTCATTGGTTACCTTAACAAAAACTAAATAGAATTATATAAAACTATATTGGGGAAAATAAAAGAACAAAAGATATAGATTACCATTATAACTTGGAAGCTGATATGTCAAACATGAGGACAGTTTGATAGAAATAATAATGACCAGGTAATACAATTGATCTCATCATCATTTATCTTAGAATATGGATTAAAAAAAAACATATCATATTTCAGCTTTTTAGATAGATCAATGAAAGAAACCCTCTATTGTATGAGAAAAGCTCAAGGAACGGAGGAACTGCCTTGTGTAATGATTTTAGGTGCAGATGCAAGAAATCATACCAGTTAGATGTCATGTCTGTGAACATGACTGCCCTCGGGACCCACATCCCAAAACAGGACATGGTGGCAATGACCTGAAACAGAGAAATAGGATAAAGGACATAAAAACATGTCTAGTCACAGTCGACGAGTGAAATATCCTGACAATTTCTGGATGGATTGGGCCTCATGCAAGAATGAAGACGAATGTACAAGTGATTTATTTGTGGCATTCATCAATTTTCTCATACTTAGATCTTTCTCTTTAGTATGAACGAAATTTACAAGTGGTCCAGACCTGTCGTACATGTCATAAATAGATCATCTCTGCCTTTCTTCACATGGAAGAAACACTTGTTTGACTTAGAATTATAGTGCTCTAATCTGAATTAATTTGGAGTTTAAATATGATGCTGAAATTTACAATAATTAAATACATCACTTAAACAAACTTAATTCTGTTTACCATATTATCATCATCATGGCTGCCAATTTACTGAGTTTTCTTTTTAAAGATTTTATGATTTTTATTGGCACATTTTGGCGCAGCAACTTCAACATTTCAGTAGTTGCTCGGAAACTTCTATCACACCGACAGCTGCCTCTGTGTCTCTGTTGCAGGTGTCTGTCCAGTGTCAGCTGACAGTGAACCATCAACTGTAGACTATAATATTCTCTCCTCTAATATCTAAGTGACTGTCATAACCTTGAGGTTAACCTCACAGAAAAAGAGAGAGTTTTATGCATGCAGTTCCCCAGATGAATCTTAATGACTTTCATTGACTAATTTTTAACAGCTCCTTTCATCGCAGCATGATTTGTCTTTTTGTCAGATTTGATGTTGTGTTTCAAAGGGTCTTGTGCCAGAGCTCTTAAAATAAATACACAAAAAGAGTGAAAAACAGGTCCAAGCGCTTACTGGTGCTGCACCATTTATCCAAATGATGGTCGTTTTCCTGGAATAGGGCAGTTTTCTATAAATGTAAATGCACTGCTCCAGGTAGAGCAGCAGGGAGATGCAGGACATGAGGGTGAGCATGGCGTACAGGCAAAATCCAAACACATCTAGCTCTGATTTAAAACAGAGAGGGAGAGAGAGAGGGGAGTTTAGATGATTTCATCAAGCAGTAAACAATTTGAGGCACTTTATATGAAAAATCACACACAAATAAATGATCAAAGAAGAAGCCAGTATTATATGATACATGAGACTCACACAGGAAATTGCTGAGTGAACCATTAATGCCATTAACTTGGCCTAGTTGAAACATTATCAGTAATCAAGATGTAATAATGGGTCACTTACGCTTTATCACATCAATAGCCAGCGGGGGCTCTTGTAAACAAGCTGGATCAATGGTGCCGTTGAGTGCCTCCTCCATGGTATGCAGATATTCCTCTTGAGAAATGTGCACTATTAGGCTAAAGTTTAAAAAGAAAAACTTATTCCCTTCTCTCCTCGCTGAGCTCGTCTCAGTAAAATCTGATCAGTAGTAGGTTGTAACTGTAAAACAACAAGGTCTACTTAAATAATCTGTTTCCCCCTCACATCACAGTGTATGCAGGTGGGTCACAGCGGCAAATTCTACAAGTGTACTTTACCCTTAAGGCGACTTTTAAGGAGTGAAGGTATGATGACGGGTTCAGAGCTTACAAGTTTATGAGAACGCCTCCGTAACTGACTGTCACTCATTCATTCACAGACTTAAGTCGCAGTAATTACAATGACACCAAGTTCAGAGTTTTGTTAAAAGGTCGATAACCTCTGAGTGTGCCAGGAGGGATGAACTTTGACTGGGTGTGTTGCTTATAAAAAGATAAAGAAATTTCCTTCAATCTGTATAATTTATTATTCAGTTTCAGTATCTTTGGTACACAGAAGTTGTTACTTCTGGGTTAAAGTCAGTTTCTGTGAGGTGTTTCCATTATTTTTTTCACATTGGATGTCCCCCAAGCTCCCTCTACAAATCTTCAGGATATGACCACTGATCAATGTAGAATTATTGCTATAAATAGTGTGTTGTGTGTATCTCTGTTGCACTGTTGTGGAGAGGTGAACGGCACTGAGGTCGTTCACCTCTCCCTGGTATCCGGTGGGTCATGTTCCCAGCTCATTGTGTTCATGTGCCAGACAAAGTTTAAAAAACTGAAAAGCCTGTAAAAATCTTACTATACTGTCAGCAGTGTCTAACTTTAACGACCCTGAAAAAGTGAAAAGGACAGTCTCATGTCACAACTATCACGTTGAACTACAGCTTCACAGCTTTCTTATCACCACTGTCTTTTTAAATGTCAAGTTGAGTAGCTTACAGCTATGCATACTTATGCTTATGGATATAGAAATCGTAATTTTCTTTTGTAACTTTTATAGAGCTGAGGCATTATTTCTAAATTACTGAGAACCGAGATTATTGTTCCACATGTTCCTCATTTACTGTAGGTTGGCAGCTCTTCTACAATAGTTTGAAGAGAGAATGTCCCTTATTTAACATACTTGTTCTACAATGTACAAGTCTGACAATGTGTTTTATGTCCAGAGTGCAAATGAAGTTGTAATACGTTTAGCAAACAATACACAAAAGGCAAATTACAATACCGATTGTATGAATATTCAAGATTTTGGAGATCCTGCACTGGGAGGCAGAAATAACTGACTGAGCTGAGAAACAGAATAATCATATCGCAGTGTCTGAAACCTGGACTAATCTGAACACAATCCTGTAATTTGAGCTGGTTATCATAAACATCTGACAACATCCACAACATCAGTTGCTTCACAGTCAATTAAACTTTAAATTCCTCTCATGAGCTCCAAATTACAACCCACACATTTACAATCACAAGAAAAGGAGCACACGTAATAGTTTCTTAAATTACATTTATTGTTACAGAACATGAGTCATTTCCCCAATAAAAAAAGCAGTTCTTTACAGGAATAACTACAATAGCAGCTCTTGCCACTTGGGGGTGCATTAGGTGGTTTTAGTTATTAAACTGTGTGTGTGAGAAGTTGTGTGAGTACATTCATATGGGCTACCAGTCAGTAGTATCTACACATAATTATTAACTGCTCACTCAGGCAAATGGAACACTGTGCTGTGCATCATTTCCACTAAAAGGGATGTAATAAAATGAAGCAGTTGCCAGGAGCACAGAGATGAGCATTTATGATGACAGTAGCCTCCTCTTTCATCAGTGGGCTATAAAGACCTGCTTATCTATCCTGGTTCACACTCAAGGTCAAAATGGATCAAAAGTCCTTGACCTCTCTGACAAAATCTTTATGTAGGGTGTATTGTTTTTTTTTTTTTTAATTTGTGCTCTTGTTCTCCAACTTTCAAATAAATCTTATCATCAAACTGGAAAAACCACAATAGAATTAATCCTTGGCATTAACACTTAAGACTGATTCAGTTTATACAAATAAACTGCAAAGGACTGACCATGAGTGTGAGATTAAGTAGAAGTAATGAATGGTAAATGGTAAATGGATTGTACTTGTATAGCACCTTTCTAGTCTTCCGACCACTCAAAGCGCTTTTACACTACAAATCACATTCACCCATTCACACACATTCATACGCTGAATGGGTACAGGGGCTACCATGCAAGGTCCCAACCTGCCCATCAGAGGAAACTAACCATTGTTTTAATGTTCTCATGAAGAGAACATTAAAACAAAACACCAGTACATATAAATAAAACAAATAAGCCATTACAATAAAATCAATAGACACAGAAAGACAATGAAATTAATTTATAAAAGCTTAAAAACAAATAAATGACAATTATTTATAGTGCAACGGAAAATATCATTGATAATTACTCTGCATATGTGATCTACTGGTGTCTTAAATAATAATTTGGAATTAAGTATTTAAACAGCAGATAAACTGGATTTGGTCCTCACATTTGAAGCTTATGTCAACCATCATATAAAAACTGAAATGCAAAAAATAAATATATTAATAGTGTAAACAGAAAGACCATTAAATATATTCAATGACGTAAACTGTAAACTGAATCAGACCGTTTGATAACTGACGATTGGTCTTAATAATTGCACTGTGCTCGGAGTTAAAACCTGCTTAGACATATTGCACATATGGTTCACACAGAGTTTTCACTCCTACTCAATTATGTCCTGAAGACAAATATCACTTTTGTGGCTCCCACTGTTCTACAAACAAACAAATTTGAGGCTTAGTTATTAATTCTTGATTAATACTGACAAAGGATGAGTCTCTAGTTGAAATTTATAATGTGATTATTCCCTTCAGTTAAAAGAAACATTGGCTCAAGGGGGAGTAAAAGCAGCCCCAGAGTTTTTCAAATAATATTATTTGAATGTCTTTGGCTAGTAACAAAGACAAAACCTGTGAATCGCCTCTGGTTCAGACTGGTGCAGTCTATTGGGTCACTGTACAGCCTCTGTTGACATGATAACAGTATTGTGGTGGTGCAACTTTTACAAGCACAAAAGATGAAGGATGGTCCATTTAACGTACATACAAAACATGCGACCTGAGGCTGCACTGTCAAAATAAGGGTGGAGGATGGTTCCTGTGGATGTGCAGATGATCCTGGTTTAAGGCATCGTAGTTGACGTGCTCTTTACTGGTGTGCCTGCGACCTGCAGGGACAGCCGACAATGAGTACAAATAAACACAGGAGGAGGACAAAGTGTTTATGTCATGTCCACATACCTGCTATGGCTCACTCTCCACTGTCACAGACACTATCTGGCCTCCATCTGAAAGGATACAATTTGTACAAAATCGATGTTTCTAGATCTGTTACAGCTCTTTTGAGAAGAAACAGTAATTATAAAACTATACTTATCATAAACCATAAGAACAAAAATGAAAATGTGAGAAAAAGCATCACCAGTTTTCTGTTTGCCGTCGTCCACTTCGTGTTGTATATTGTTACCGAGCACACAAGGGTTGGTCTCCTCATCAGCAAGGCTGTAATTAAAGTCAAATTAGTGATTAACACCAAAACTGAAAGAAAACATTAAAACTTTTTTTTAAAGAATGCTCACCTTTTGCCATTTTGCTGGAGGACACTGTTTGCTTGTTCAGGATCTATGTGAACCAATCTGGTAACAAAGGAATGTCCATCTCCCAGACTGATTCAGACAGAGATAATGACAGCATAAGTCAACATGTCAGCAATGATGATTAATTGTACTTTTGGGATTGTAGTACTTCATTAGTCTTTTTTTCTGGTTTTCTCCATTCTATTAAAATAGCTTTAACACTAAAAATGGAAACTGAAATATAAGGTTAAACAGTTTTGACAAAATGTCTATCTATTTGCATCATTATGATTGCGTAGGTGATTTATAGCTACAGATGTGTCAGGTTAGAGTAGTTTTACCTTGAGAAAATAGGAAAGATCCAGTACTTTGCTTGGTCTCCAAACACCTCAGCTACATTTCGGCTAAAGCCTAAAGAAAACCCATTTTTGTCCGGACCATTTGTGAAGACAGGAGCCCTAAAAGCCTCTGAAAATGGATATTAAAATTTTTTTAAGTTAACAATCTCAGTACAAAAGTGTGTGTCAAACTGAATCTTTATCAAGAAATGCATGTCCTATAGCTACCTATA
Organism: Thunnus maccoyii; assembly: GCF_910596095.1. Lineage (NCBI taxonomy): Eukaryota > Metazoa > Chordata > Actinopteri > Scombriformes > Scombridae > Thunnus > Thunnus maccoyii. The sequence goes on from NC_056545.1 coordinate 19,978,013, forward strand.
GTGGTCCTGTTCTTTCCCACGAGCCAGAGATGGTAGCTGAAAAGCGACAGGATGCTGATGAAGAACAGCGCCGCCACGAAAAACAGAAACAAGATGTGGAATTTGGCGTGTGTGTCAGGTAGGTGTTTCTTCAGAGGGAAAAGAAAAAAAAAAAAGGACAAAAGTGTTAACCTTTAGCAAGTCAGCAAGTCATTAGCAAACAACTGACTGCAGTAGAAGTGGCAAAGTTTTAAATCTTATTAATTTGTTGCCTCGGGGCAACAAATTAATAAGCAAGTCACTGGAAACACCATCTATTATTTTTGTCTCATACAACTTAAATGTTAGTATTGTTTTGGCTGTAAGACAACATACTCCTTCACTGTTAGACTGCATGACAGAAGCCATTGTCTCATGTGAAGCAGTATGCTGAAGACGATCCTCTGATAAGCATTCACATGATACACAATTGTGCACCACAGTGTAGCATTTGTAACCTATTGGTTGATATCTTACAATGCAACCATTAGTGGGTGATCACATGCTTCACCACATCCTCATTTTTAAATTTTACTTCAATAATTAGAGATTCTGTATTTCAAAACTTTAAAAGGGAAGCATATTCATGGTTTTTCCCCTGCTCCAAAATCCCCATAAAGTTTTTTAACCCAAGGCTGCTGAATCCTGATTTTATAAATAACGTGAGATTCAAAAGGATACTAAAACCACCTTTAATAAACTGCAACCACAGCAAGCACACACATGTAAGAACAGGCAATTTAATGAAACAGAGGACATTTCTGTACTTACAGTCCAGAATTTGATGAAATATTGGACGACTGTAGCACAAATAACTAAACAGTAGAGTGAAGCGTAGGCCAAGAACAAGACAAAGTACTTGTAATTTGAGAATCCAACACAGTTATTCACCCTGAAACAGGAAGAGAACATCGGGGACAGAAAGTGAAACATGCTCATTTCTCTACATTTTCTTCAAGAGAAAATTTACAATTTTACAATAAAAACAACTTGTATGGACAAAGGTGATTATAAGCATAGTTAAATGAGAAAAGCCTACAGTACCAGGGGCAATGATGGTCCATTTTCAGCACACACCTTGAAGAACGGGAATAAGGAAAACATACATCCTATCAGTGCCATCTAGTAAATGTTTATAGACATTATAGACATTTGGCTGATCAGTTACCCAGAGGCACTTATACCACATGAGGGAAAAAAAGACGTCAGCATAAGATAACACATACTGCTCAATATTTAAAACTAAATGTTTAAAATGGATGATTTAATTAGAAAAGCACCACCCAACACTGGTTTAAAACTAACATTTGCAGCAAAAATAAACTCTCTGGTTAACCATTTATTCGTCTTCTTCTTATGTAACATAGTTACAACATATTTCTGTTAGCAGAAGCTGCAGTGAACAATGTTTACTGGCAGTCTGAAAAAACAACTTTTGGATGTATGAGGACATAAAATAGAGTGAAAAATACAGGTCTTCTATGGGGATAAAGTAAAAAAATGAAAACTATGAGCCTTAATTACAGTGTGTACACTCACATCTCACAGGTTGAGCAGTGATGGCAGCGGTCAGGTTTGATTACCTGGCAGGGGTCGCAGTATCGGATGGCTGTTTAGAAAAAATGAAAGCAGAATTATTCAAACATTACTGAATAACTATATACAGTATATGAGGTTTATTGAAGAAAAATAAGAATTTGAGGTGTATTTAGAATTTTTTAACACTTTGAAGACTTTCTGAGCTACTCAAAATTTTCAAATGAATAAATCCTCCAATTCTACAAATGTAATAAAGGTAGAAATTATAAATATGGTGGTATTATTATTTTAGAAAGTGTCTTTTCAAATGGCCCTTTGAGACCAAGTATAAAACGCACCATTGTTGGTGATTAGAAGAGCCAGGTGTGGCCCACAGAGGTAACGAGGTGCACCTGAGTCTAATTAACCCTCCTGTTACACGCAGTTCCGTAAACACAAGACAGACGAGGAAAATAACATCTTATGGTTTTTATCACAGAGTACATTCTCTCATAGAAAATATAAACAGTGTTGCACTTTCAGCCAAAAGGGGAAGACACAATGCAGCAATACATTTACACAATTTCTTTTGTATGTCTTATATTATGTTGTGCATGTGAGTGTCATACATGAGGTGAACAATGAGGAAACTGTCTTCGCGTCCTTCCTGCTGCGTTAGAGGCAGCGGTGACAACAGTAAATCAGTTACACAATTTCCCCGGTGGTTTGCTCTCAAGCAGCTACTGGGCGTTTAAACAGTAAGCCAAACAGTCACCGTTGCTGCTGTAGTGAAAAGCCTCACCTCCTCCTGCTGTGCGTGTATACACGGGTAAATTCCTGGCCACTTTCTTCAGGATTTCTTGTTGCACCTCGGCCCGCTCCTCTCGTTCATACAGTTCCTTCTCTGCTCTGGGCAGAGCGAACTGACAGGGGGAGAAAAGACTGAGTCAGAGGCTACGTTTACATTACACGCTGAAGTGGCACAAATCAGATTTTTTTTGCTTCAAGTGACTCAGATCTGATTTTTGGCAGGCAGGTTAGGACCTCAGCGGTGTTCACACTGGAGCTGGATACATGTCACTTACAAACATGAATGTGAACCAACACAAAAAGATCAAATCAGACTAAAAACATCAGAATTGAGCATTAAGGCCTGGAATGTGAACGTAGTTAAAGAAAGCCCAACAAATTGCGTATTGTAAACTTGCATTGAACAGTCATGCAATATTTATTTGTGAAATTATGTGCTCTCTATACATGTATATTTATGAAATACTACACTTAAACCATGACAATAAGGTGTGTTCATTGGAAAACAAAACATATGTTTATTGTGTTTGCTTTTAGTTAAATATTCTCCATGTAGCCATTAAAGAAGGTAACCGTTGTGGTGAGGAGTTTAAAGACACTACTCTCGGCTTACCGCTGTTGAGGGGCTGGCTGGTGTGGACCAGATAGTTTTCCAGTAAGACCATATGAACATGATGAGGAAAATGTGAAAGATGACCAAATAGCTGACTGTAGAGAGACAGAAGATGTTTTAAATGCAGTGACACTGGAATCTGTGACATAATCTTTGATATAACATTAAAAATGAGGAGGAATTACAGCATCAAACGTGAATTAACATGTAATATATGTATCACTTACTTCGTTCTGCATTATTTGGGATTGTATCTACATTACACACACACACAGAGGGCAGAGAAAAAAAAAACTAATTAGTGAGCATTAATGAATGTCCAAAGAATGCATGTCAACACATCCCCCACCTCACACACATACACACCACCCCATTCTCACACCATGTGGCAGCAGCCTGGCACGGCCAGCAGTGACCCACCCATAAGAGAGAGCTTTGTTTAAGCAGCAGGGCTGTCCCTGTCCTGACCACAGTCGCTACAGTACATCCACATGCTGATAGTGGTATCATCAGTTCCAGGCTCAAACATACCATAAAAACCTGACTGTGAGTGCAGGGAGAGAGACTGAAAGGTTGAAACACTGAGTCAGGTTTATACTACAGTGTATAAATAATAATGCATGCATTTGAATATTAGACAAATGAGGAAATCCTTTCCTCAACCGGATGATAAATCTGTGTACAGTTGTAAAGTCTCTTTGTCTGAATCGATGATTTGTCTCCATGTTTTTGGATTTTATGGATCCTAATCACTTGAGAGCACCTGTTTATGCTGTGTTGCAACTAATTCATTCAATTAAAGATAAATTCACCTTGACAACAAACAGCCATTATAACATGGTAACATGTTTAAATTCAATTCAGTGCGAATATCTAACACTGGCTGTGCATTTGTATTTTTGTTCCCCCAGGCACTGTAAAAGTTTTAACAGCTTTCATTCTTCTCCAGCCCTCATTAAATTTCTCCATAGACAATGAGTAACATGATGCATCCCATGGTTAATCTATACCCATTCCTCATTATGATTTACATAAGGATTTTACAGCTGGCTGACAAAGCTGCTCCATTAGTGCTCAAACAACAATTAAATGATTACAATCATTGCCAATTGTAAAATCTCACCTTGTGGTAAATTGAGATGCAAAATTCAAATGCATGCATGTTAAAATGCATGTTATGTGTTCAAATTCAGATATATTGAGGAGGACAAGAGATAACTCATGTCCTCAGTACATGTACTGGGAAAAAGCCAGCTGATACTATAAAACACAGCGACTGGAAATACACTTGGACCCATTCATAGTTTAATTTGTGTCATTGAAGGGAGCTGTTATTGTCCATTCATTCACAACACACTGCACATTTTAAACATCAGATAAAGTTTTTATTGCAGCTTCTTTCTGCCAACATAATATCTGACGTCACTTGAATCATAACAGCCATAATGATTAATGTATTAACTATTAATTAATGACTGTACAAGCTGCCCAGGCTGTCTCTCCTCTCCTAATCTAACAGAAACAATGTCGCCTGATTACATTAACATTATACACGCTGCTGAATGCTGTTTATGTGAATGAATAAACAATCAGACAGATGAGACAGTGCAGCCTGAGGGTGGTTTTAAATCTCACTTCAACTAGCTTATCAAAGTTGGCCACCGTGCAACTGTGAGCACGAGCACAAATCCGCACCTCCCGACACATGAATAAACACTTGTGAAAAAAAAACTAAAAAACCCCAAAGTGAGCGTACTTACACACGCAGAGCTCCACGACATAGGCGTAGTAAGACCAGCCGACCACCAGGTTAATAAACAGGACAGGTATCCAGTTCAGAGCCCGTTTACAGCACCTTAGTGCGTGAGAAGGAGCCATCTTTAATCCGTGTAGGACATTAGCCGGCGGTGACGTCATAGGCACGGTTTTAAATGAGCCGAGGATACTACAAGACCCAGACACTTACCGGGGACATGCGCAGATAGGTTTGTAGTTCCTTATCTGCGTTTTAATAATATAATGTTGACGCTCAGTTGATGCTTTGTACTCAATATCTGCTTTGGTTTGACTGCAGAATCTATTAAAACGAGATCAAAGCAGGGCACTTCTATAAATATTTTTAAACATCCTCTTTAGACATGTTCAAAGATATATATCTATAAAATACTAAAGTACTAATAATTTGTGTCTAATATGTTTTTTCCACACAAAAAAGTTAGATTATCTTCTTAAAATCCTGAAAATTACACCTACTCATTCTCCCTCATTGAAAATTCCTGAGTCTATGAATATGTAAATTTACAAATCGGGTCATTAAAATCTCGCAATCTGATTGGTGTATAGTCGTGGTATGATAAGTACTACGGCTGTGACGTTTAATGTCCTTTTACAGCCCTGTTGTTATGGTTACCGTTAAAATATAATTAAGAGCAGCTAAAGTTAAAACAACTTAATACTTTATAGGCTACTAGTAGGATATTTACACTTAGAGGAAGTCTGTGTTTAACATTACTTTGTGCATTGAAACAGTTTTTTGACACTATACTCATTCCTCATGTCCATTATGGCCATGTAAAGATCCTCTCTTAATTCCATTGTAAGAGATGGGAGACAAAATCCACAATCCTCTTTTTTTTTAAAGTTCAGCTGAAGCTAATATTAAAATAATTAGAAAAATTATCCAAATATAACAAACATCTACCAACGTTATAGTCTTTCTTGTATCTCTTTTTCTGACTGACCCACCACCACAGCTCAACAAGAAAACACTGTCTGAGGACACACAAAGAGGGAATTTGGCACTAAAAAATTGTAAATATGGAAGTTGCCCTCTTGAACTTTGTCAGACTGCCAAAACTGTAGATTTTGTTCCCCATTTCTTACATGGGAATCATGTCAGCAAGGGACCTCAGCTAGTATAGACATGAGGAACAATACAGAGAGAAAAAAGTCTTTCATTGTATCTATATAGATATGTGACTGCTGCATCAAGATAAACTTGCAAAAATGTGAACCTGTCCTGTAAGGTACATTAATGTTGGCACATCTGTTAGCTGCAATAATTGATTATTTTGACCACTTGGGGGCAGAGGAGCTCCACAAAGAGCTGAAAACTCAAACACAACCATATAAAGTTATGGTGTTGGCAGACAGTACACATTAGGAGTCATTTGGAGCTGTGTTCCTGGTCACTTGAGAAGTTAATCATTCACTCGTCTTGTTGCTCTATTTGCTCTCTACCAACTCTTGAATAAAAAAAATCTATGTCTTTAACTGCTATATGTTCTTTCATCATCAGATTTGTCTGTCTGCTGTGCAGCGCTGTAGGAAGCATACAAAGATTTATCAGATTTTTGCTAAAAGCACCTGCTCATTGCTGGTAGAAACATGTTTTCAGGCCATAAAACCAAAACAATGAGCTAAAATTTATCTGTGGATTCTTCACTGTAAGACACTTTTCACATAATAAAGTAACTAGATCCATTACTGATATAAAAAAATAACAAAAAACTATTAACACTGTGAAGGCACTTTAAGGGTATGTGTTGTGTATTTAGATCCTAGACATATGGAAAAGTAACAGAAAACAAATCACACCACATCAAAATATTAATGTTCTTTTCCTTTACTTTTTAGTGAAGAAACACTTTGTACATTATCATATATTGCACTTGCACTTGAATAAACCAGTAATAAATTAAACCACTTCATTTTTTAGTTGTTTGCTTTAATCAATAGCCCCCTTAGACATATTATGACATATTATAAACAGCCAAAGCATGATGAGCTCATTGTGCATGTCTGCTGTGTGTGGAGGCAGACTTTGGAAAGGAGCGTGTCCCTTTTTCCTTTTTAGATGAGGAGGGGGAGGAGGGGGAGGATGGAGAGGAAGGAGGGGAGGGAGAGGGGGGAGAGGCGGAGGTGGGGGAGGAGTCAGGAGACACAGAGCGACGTCTGGTGGGACTGCTGCTGGGGGAGCCACGGGGTGACGAGTAGGGTGACAGGGCCTGGAGCATTCGCCCACTCCGCTCCTGAATCGCATGCTAAACATAGACAGAAACAGAGGAGAGATTTATTTTGTTGCAATGATGTGATCTGATGTGTTTTCTTGAGTTATGTTGTGGTTAAATATCTTATGACATGTTTATTGTCACTTTCCTCCAACCTGCCAAATCTATTTGTCTACTTGTAGGTTATAATATTTTCTATTTGGAGTTTGTGGGGAGGTCAATTGCATAAGCCAGTTCTGGTCCTGGATGTTAAGGTAAAAAACAGCTATCACTGGATTACTTTTGGTACTGAAGAAAAAATCTAAACATGACTATTATGAGGAAAGATCTGAAGTTACAAGATGTCTTTTTTTCTGTGATTTCAAAGTAGGTTTATGGATGTTTATCCGTGATGGAGACGCCATCAGAGATATCGCTTTTCCTGAAAAGTTTAAGTCTTGCTGATTCCAGGAGTGTCTGTATTGTATCTGTATTGCCTGTATTGTATTTTTTTTTTTAGATTTGACCAAGACTCAGAGAAGAAGGTGTGCAAACATTTTTTTTTACCCCCTTTCCTTCCACACACTGGCCTCACTGACAATTGTTTCTGTCACAGCTTCTGTCACATATTTCATCATCTTTTGTGCTGTTGTTCAGTACAAAATAAAACAAAAAAGGGACATAGGAAGAGTTTATCTTGTCCAGAAAAGCAAGAGTTAGCTTAGCTTAGCATAAAGACTATAAATAGGGGAAAACAACTAGTCTGACTCTGTCCATAAGCAATAAAATCCACATACGAGCACCTCTAAAGCTCACTTATTAACATATTATATCTTGTTTGTTTATTCTGTACAAACAAGGTATAATGATAAGAATTTATGGTTTTATGGGGGTGTTATATGCAGGATTATTTTTTGCTGGTCATATATATTTATCTATTAATATTAACACAGAATTTAACAACTTAATCAACCTAGAAATTAAAGGTTCAATAGCTTCTGATGTTTAAGAGGGATTCTTCCTTTCAGTGTCTTATGGATTAATTTAAAGGTAAACGTGCCCAAGCTCCATCTGGTCCAAAAAGCTCCAGGAAGTTGAAGATGAATTCTCGTGACTTCTCTTCCCACTTGTGGATGAGGTCTTGGCTCTTCTCCTCCACTCTGTAGACAAAGTGTTTGGACTTTTCCTCCACCGTACGGACTGTCTCTTTCATCTTGTCCACCTGGTTCTGGAGCCTGTACTTGTTCTCCTGTCAAGAAAGACACAGGAAGAAATGGTCAGTACATTATTGTATTGTGTTTGTGTCAAAAACATCAATATTTAGATGTTTTAAATTATTAAATATGCTTCCCCTTACGTTAATGAATCCAACATTCAGTTCTCGGGCTGTGTATCCTCTCTGCAAGTTGCGTCGGACATAGATGTCGTAGTCTCGGACGATACGAGTGATCAGATCCGATGTGGAGATACCCTCCGTCCTCTGAGTGGCCACAAACATTCCTGACATGAAAACACAAATAATACATGTCATTAATTCAAGTAATATGATAAATGACAACCATAATGTATCACAGTGGGTTATATGAATCCTCACCTGCTTCCTTGATGTGTTTGTAAACATCCTCTGATCCAGCAGAGGTGTAAGGGATATCATCATGGGCCACAAAGTCGATCTGTAAGTGTAACATGACAGTATTCACCCTGACTGAACACTTGATATCCTTGTTGTTGCCACTGTACGGCATTTCAAGAAGCTGTGGTGTCCTATGACTGCATGAGCTTTGACCTTATGCTTCTGGAGGAACTCTGTGGTAAGGGTCCAGGGAGCGTCCCGCACCACCTCATCAACATAACGGCAGTGCCTCAGGGCATCATAGCGTTCGTCTTCTGTCATTACTGTATAGCCCTTAAACTTGTGGGTGAGTTCATCACTGCAGACTGGAGACACAAAGACAGAGAGGACCTTAGACTAAGCCGGGAGTAAGAGTTAATCTGGAATTACTAAATTGGAAGATTTAGCCTAAGAGCCTTAAGATTTTGGCCCTTTGAAGGCAATTTTGTTCTAAGATTAAAATTTATATTCAGCTAATACAGAAAGCATTAAACTGTCTTTCTTTGTGTGTTTTTACTGTGTTTACTGTGTTGTTGAGGGAGTGAGATTCATGCTTTACCTCCTACTATCAGGTATGTGTTGGGGAAAACATTTTTTGCCTGCATCAGAGCTCGAGCGTGCCCCGAATGGAAAAGATCAAAGATCCCATCAGCGTAGACTCGCACTGGACGATGAGCTGCAAGATAAGAAATATGAAAGGATACCAGCATGGCGTTACAAAAACTTTCTGGAGGTCAAAGGGATTTACTGATATGGTATCTTGAAGCTAATACCAATATCTGATATTTTATACCTATATCAGCCAATACTGACACTGATAATATTTGCAAGAGCAAAAAAATCAAAACAAGTTATTTTCTTTCATTCTGTTGCTAATTTGTCAGTCGTATGGCATAGAGCCCGACTGATACTGGATGTCTGGGGCCGGGCCGATACCAATATTAGAGAGTAAAAAAATTCTGATATTGATATATCAGTTGATAATCTTATATGTACAGAATATATACATACACACATATTTTTTTGCAGTGATCCCTTAAATGTGTGGATCAAACACTTGTGACAATGATATGTAATGGAGGCAGGATATTTTATAGTTTAACAGTAAACTTTATTGTATCAAGTGACGTGCCCTGAAACAGTAAACTTCACTGGCAATTTAAAAATTATGAATAACTATAAATAAAAAACACATAAAACAAAAAAACATACATCTATGTATATTAAACTTGAATTAAGAAAAAGGATCAAATATACATAAAATGCTGCCTATAAAACTTTAAAAATATATATATATATATTGGTGCACATCAGACGATATACACGCTGATACAGATATATCTGTGATAGGCCAATATCAGCTGATAATATCACCTGACGATATATCGGTCGGGCTCTAGTGTGGCGTGACGCATTACTGGAGAAAAAGATTATGATAACGATAACCCGACAATCAGCCAAATAACCAGCAGTAAAACAATATTAGACTGATACTAACATTGGTAATATCAGCTGATATTACGTCATATAATAAAAGCAATATATTGAAACATCTCAAGTTAATAATTCTCCTACTCTACTACTTTTCCTTTATTTATTAGCAATGGCAACCAAAGCAAATGAGAAGTGTGACCTGGTGTGCCCCTCCGTGCTTGGGCAATTGTCAGCTTTTCATGCTGGACGTCTGATTCACAACCTGTAGACTTGGCAAAAGCAGCCGGCTCCCTCAGAGCCTGAATACAGAGACAAGGAAATAAATATGTGTTAGGTTCAATTAAATGCTGTATTTTTCCAAATCAGTTCACCCGTCTGCTTAACCGCCTGTCCTGTTCAGGGTCTCGACATGCATCAGGTGACAGGAAGTGTACAAACTGAAAAAGATCTCACTGTCTGTATACAGACACACATTCACGCCTATGGGCAACTCTAGAAGTTTAGGTCATTACCTCACACTCAAAAACAAAACAATGCAGGAAGACAATACAACAACAGTGCATTGCAATATTAACTGTGCTGTTAGGTCTATTTTCATAAACACATGAGATGTTGTAAGTTTGCAGGTTGGATTCTTCCCTAGATTTGACATAGATAAAGATATTATCAAAGTCAGATAACCTTTGACAATATTTTAAAGACAGTTGTGAATAATCTCAGCAGTCTGAAGTAATGAGCGGCTGGGTATGTCATGGACTTTGTGTTTGTGTGTGTATACATTACATATACACAGCTTTATCTGTTGTGAGGTATACTTTGAACTCTTGTTCTGCCTAAAATGTCCCACGTGTTGTGTTATTTTAAACTATAAGATTGTTTAGTTTAACTCTTAAACTGCATTTTCAAATGTTCAGAACTTTGTGAATGATAATAATGTTAGCCTGCTTTCCTGCTTAAATATGCTCTCTTAGCTATTGAAAATTAGCCACAGTTTACCACTTTACAAAGTCAAGTAAGACATGAACATAATGTAGGCTTTCATATGCTTCCACATTTGAGACACAGATGTTATGTGTACATTACGCACTGTATTGTGTGACTCACAATCCTTATTTACATTTATAGAAATGATAACTAATTACACAGAATTACTTTTGACCCAAAGAATGGCTTCATTTATCATTTTATATCATGGCAAACAAAAGCTTAATATCACTCGAGATTGATTATATAATCCTGTGCAATACATAAAAATGAGTCATGGCTACATCGTCCCACCCAGCTAATCAGTTAACTGTCCACTCCCAAGTCAAATAACCACAGAGGAATTATTAACATTTACTATTCAAAGCTTGACACATGAAAACACAATATAAGTATGAAAAGCATAAGTTTAACCAGATTCTCAAGGTTCCCCTATGATAATTATTTGAAGTGTTAGTAAGAATAAACATGGAGGCCTTGTTTCATAATGACAGAAGACCACCTACCTTGCGAGGGCCTCCTCTCTGGCTCTGTGGGGCCTGTTGCTGGACGTTGCTTCCTCGTCCTCGTCTCCTTCCAGCCATCCAGAATGTTCTGCTCTACTCTCGTCCACTGACAACACTGCTGCACCCACCTGCCGCTCCTCAGCTGAGGTGATTTCTAACCCTGTGAGTGTTTTTAAGTATACATGCCATCGACCTGCCTGACCCTGATGACGGGAGAATGTAGTGAGCAAAGTTCAAGCCACTCTCGTAAAGGCATTCAGAAAAGTAGATTGCACTTATCATCAATACTGAGCTTGTGAGGACTTTCCTTTCTCCACGTGGTAATATTGAAGCTCGTAGAAATAGGAAGGTGAATGTGTTGCACTAAAATCCATACAGTACAGTATATGTGACAGTTCAGCTAGAACTGAATGTGAAAAATGCTCATGTTTTGAAACATTTCTCACAAGTCCTCCCACACAGTGAAATGTAGAGAATAGAGGCTGCTAACAGTGTATGTTAAGATCAACTGTAAAGGTGAGTATGTGCCCAGAGCTTTTACATTGGCAGCCTTTGGAACCAAACACAGAGGGACAATGTGTCCCAACATTTCACAAAATTGTGTGCCAGTGTGCCGCATCTTATGTAATTTGTGTTGTGAATACAGTGAGAGTACATCTTGAAATCAATGAAACATTGCACTACCTGCTGGTTGTTACCACCTCCTACTGTACACCATACAGGTTGGTTACATCATATGATCCGGCTGCAGTTTGTCCTTGTTGGGAAATGCTACATGATTCATATATGCACATATTGTCTAAAACACACACACAGTCACACTGAGCATATTATGATCAATCTTAAATAGATGAAACGCACATGCAAAAATACTTTCATTATAGTATTAATGTAAAAAATATAAATTAAGTAAAAATACTTTGTTCACCACGTTTGTTCAGACTGAAATATCTCAAAAACTCAACTCAAAAATTTGTACAGACATTCATGGTCCACATAGGATGAAGATTTCTGATCTGGAGATCCTCTGAATTTCCCTCTAGCGCCACCATGAGGTTGATAGCTGTGGTTTTAGGTGAAATAAAAGACTATTGGATTGAGCATCATGAAATTTGATGCAGACATTCATGTCCTCCTCAGGATGAATTATAATAACTTTGGCGATCTCTTAACTTTTCAACAAGTGCCATCATCAGCTCAAAATTTCAGTTTGTCTAATACTTTGGTTTATGACTGAATACCTGCAAAACTAAGACAGTCCCATCAGCTGATGTTGCTAACGTGCTAAACTCAGATGATGAACATGGTAAATATTATAACTGCAGAACAGTGTGTTAGCTGTAGACTATAGTTTTGTTATAATTGTAGGTGTGTTTCATGTTCAAAGGAGATATCACTGATGCATTTCCATAAATACATTTATGATATATGCTCATCTTGATATAAGGTAATTCTCTAGCAAATTCTATCATATGTTCTAGGGACTTTCATTTTGATTCATGTATTATTTTTTTTTTTTGCAAAAGTAGGACATAAACATAAACATGACAGTAAGGTTTGAAGTTTACTGATTATCTTATCTTTATCTTTTTTATTTTCAAAGGCAGTCAGGTAAACTGCTCTAAACTTAAACATTTACAATCCCTTTCAGGTTGAAGACTGCTGGTAAAAATGGAAATTAACCCAAAACTGAACATTCACCCAACACTCAAAGCAACTGAAAGTCAATAGAGGTTTCTACAACCACAAGTTAGATCATCAACTCCCACTTAAGTCTTCTACCAAAGCTATTCACATACAGTACAGTCAGGGGGACAATAATGAGGTAGAGTATAATTTGGTGTGTGACAGCATTCAAATGTCAGAGTTTTGACATATTTAACCGCCTCTCACTTTCACATGAAAAAGACAAACAAAGACAATGTTATTTTTAAAGATTGAAGTTCGATTGAAACACAAGAAACAGCCGCATAACCGGTTTCAGTGTGCTGGGAACAGGAGTGACTTCACAGGAATGTTTCACCGGTGAACACAATGACCTGGGGCAACGGGCAAGGGGTGTGGTTATCTTGGTGAGAGCATGCAGGCTGGGAATATTGCTTTACTGCTCCTTCTGTCACTTCCTGAAGCGAACACTGTCTAAATATGTGGAGTTACAAACAACGGATAACCTGAAATATTCTGGACCTTTGACACACCGGGCCAGGAAATATTGTCCTACAACAAAGGTAAGACTCTGATATCAATGAAGTCATGTGATACTCTTTTATACTCTTGTCAAATTTATTCAGAGTTCAATCTAAGGAAGACACTGAACATGTACACGCGTCTACTGTAGCAGAAAAAACTAGTCACAGATAGACCCAATTTGTGCAGATTTCAGTTTCACTTATAATCACTCTGTCATTGGTGGAGTTTAATCTCAGTGGGTAGGGCAAACAAGAAACAAACATTGAAGTTGCCAAGAATGAAAATGGAAATGATTATTTTCCACTCACTCATGACAAGTTTCATTACATCTGAAGGTAAGTAGATAAGTAACCCACCTCTGATCTTATCTTTGCTATGCTCCAGTGTAGTTTGCTTCAGAGAAAAAAAATACAAACTACAGTCTATGGAGTTAAATACAAAGTGTCAAAGAAAACATGTGAGTGAAAAAGATAGTGGTCTCCTTGAAATGTTGCTTTTTCTAGTGTGGTTGGAGGATGTGTTTAATATGTATTTATTTTTGTTGTGTTTGTGTACATGTGTTTTGGAGTTAACTGGCAGTGCCAAGGACCAAATAGTATCTGAATGGTGTGTTTTTCAAATCCATTTCTGACTCTGATAACTCTCTCTGTAGATTATTTGCACGTTACTGGTCTAAAGCATGTCACTGTGGCAGTATCTGACAACACTCTTGCTGATAGCTGTTCAACTATGCAAAGGTAAGGCCCAAAGCATAATGCTCTGAAATGTAAATTTCTCAATTTACATCTTAACCTTGTTGATGTATGTACACACACAAACACACACAAATAGTTGTTTTTGACAGTAAGTGTCTAGCAACTGTACTTCTGGGAAGCAACATTGAGGAACTGAAATTTCCAGCGTGTTTGATGCGGTCACTGTCAACACCCATGATGGGCTCTCAGCTGATACACATGCAACCAAGCTGTGGTGATCTACGTAAATGTTTACGAGTTTCACCAGTTAGACCCGCGACTCTCCCATCGCAGTAGAACTTAATGAAGTAAACATTCAGCTAGTGCCAAATGTTTAACCAATGTCAGCTTGATAGCAAGAAAACTGTCTACTGGTTCAGATAAAAATCAACATCTATTGTAAACACACTTTATTTCCATAGCAGGCTGTTTGTGTAGAGATTAATATCTGTCATTGAATGTTAAATTAGTATTTATTGTTTTGCTTAATTAGACTCATGTAGTTTGGTTGGTAGCATTATCAGAACACATGGGCACACTTACAGTTTGTCATTATCACATTTTCTGCTATTCTAATGATCTATGATTATATGTCATTGATCTGTCATTTTGTGTATTTATTTATGTCAGTTTCACTCATAGATCTCAGTGTTAGATTGTCTGTTCTCTCATTGGAAACTGTCCAGGACATGGTGGTGTCTCTCTAGTGGGCGAAGCTGCATTTGAAAACAGTTTCAACCAAGACCAACAATGACTACTCACATACTGTGTCATATTTGGGAATGATGTCACTGATGATGACAGACATTTTAAATGACAAATCACTAAATAATTCAAGATTATGCAACTTTTCTTGAGATCAAAATGGTCGTCTAATTTTCTCCTCCTCTCCTCCCCAAACACACCTCTCTCTCTCTCTATCTCTGTCTGCCCCTTCTTTTTTTCTCCCCCCAGTTCAGACATGCGATAACTTCACAGATCTAGATCTGGCTCACTCAATCATAGGAACTGACCTCAGGATTAGATTGCTGCTGTACACCAATTCTACTGCAACATGTGGTTCACTTGTGTCCCACACCAACCTGTTAGCCCACCCTCAGTTCAACATGTCCAGGCCAACCACCTTCGTTGTTCATGGCTATCGGCCCACAGGATCTCCACCGATGTGGCTTCACAACATCACACAGCTGCTGCTGGTCAGGACAGACGGTAACGTCATAGTAGTGGACTGGAACCACGGGGCTACCAATGTGAATTATTTTAAAGTAGTGGAGAACACACACAAGGTAGCTGACAACCTCACTGCTTTCATCAAAATGATGCAGGTATGAGATGTATTTGATACATGCAAAATATATTTCTGTTGTAGCATCCTGATTTCTCTCTGTGAGCATGCAGTGTCTTGCTATAACAGATGACTGATCTTTTCAGGAAAGTGGTGCCTCTCTGAGCTCCATCCACATGATCGGAGTCAGTCTTGGAGCTCATATATCAGGCTTTGTAGGCGCAAACCTGAATGGGGCAATCGGAAGAATTACAGGTAAAATTGTGAACCTCACAATCCTAATTTTTATAATCCTGAAAATATTTCTAGATTTACCAATGTTATGACATTTCCTGAGCTTCTTATATAAAATTACACAACAGAAATTTTGTGTGCTCAGACTGATTTTCTGTGGAGATGGCCATTGTTTCAATTCACTGCCAAACAGCTTAATAATGACTTGAACCTCATAAGCTAATATGTCAAAATCTCTGACTCCTGATGTCAAAATGAAAAAAAAACACAGCTCCAAAACTTGGTCCATTTAAACTTTAAACAGAAAGTAGTAAACATACAGTGCGGACATCCTTAGAGAATTACAGAAATAATGCACATATTTCTCAATGTATTTACTTACACAATCTTCAGGCCCTTATGTTTTTATAGTTTTGGCATTTGGTTGAAATGGTTATCAAGGTAAAAATCATGATAAGGTGACACTAGAATGAACTTTAATTTCTTGATTGCCAACATTACAAATGACGAATAACACAGAGCAGCAGAGTCACAGTTGAGTTGTGTAGTTGTGTAAATGTATCACAGTTCAGGTTTTGGCTGTATGGGCAGGAATCACCTGTAAGAAAACAGCACAGTTTCTGAAATCCCAGTGGAGAGATTGTGGCATAAAGGCAGAAAATCCTCCCGCATAATGTCTGTAGTGTGCAGAGGATCATATATAAAAACCCAAAGAAAAGAAAAGCAGGTCTAGACATCGGGAGTGCTTCTGTAACAGAAAGATATAAAACAGAATCCAGACATCCAGATATCCAAATAGTAAAATAATTTTGAAGTTCTATTGAGGTTTACTGATGTTGATATTTGCAGCTCTGGATCCTGCTGGGCCTCAGTTCACCGGCGCTACTCCAAACAATCGGCTGGATGCCAAAGATGCCCAGTTTGTGGATGTTCTTCATACAGACATGGATGGTAAAGTTGAACTTACATACTGTTTTATATATTCATTTATTCATGTTTTAAATGGTTTTTGATGTTCTTTATGTATACAAAATCATACAGATAATTTATATGTGTAAAAGTAAAGGAGTTGTCATTTTAATGTGTCAACTGTGTGTTTACAGCCCTGGGCTTCAGAGAACCTTTAGGTCACATTGATTTCTATGCAAATGGAGGAGCAGACCAACCTGGATGTCCCAAAACCATCTTTTCTGGTAATGTCATTGAAATTATGGGGAAAATGAAAACCCAAATATCACCATCAAACTGCTGGCTGTAAAACATGTTGGATTTATAATCACATGTGATTATCTTACTCTTAAGGAACAGCCTATTTCAAATGCGACCACCAGAGATCAGTGTTGCTCTACCTTGACTCTCTGAGTCGGACGTGCTTCACCAGGAGCTTCCCCTGCTCCTCTTACAAGGACTTTCTGAATGGTAACTGCATGAACTGTGAGCAGTTTGGAGAAGATGGATGTCCTGCCTTTGGTTGGTACTTTTATTATCTGTTAGTTAAATGAAGAACGCACATTATCCACTCAAAAGGATGCCTCAACTTAACCACATACACACATTTTTCATGTGAAAGGTAGTCAATCAAAAATTACATGAACACAATATAAAGCTAGTGGAAGCTTGCAATATGATTATATGGAAGTAACAGTGATGAAATAAGTGAATCTTGAGGCATTTTAGATGAGTATTTCTTTCATTTAAGTTTGTTGTAATTTATATGTTTAATTTAAGATGGGTGTATTTTTTGAATAAATCCATTACTTCCTCAGCAGTTAGAGTAAGTTGTTGTAAACCTGACGCAGCTGTTTCACTCAAATCCAGGTTATGACGTCATAGAGTGGAAAGACGTCCTGCTGCGCCTGGGGCAAACAAAAGCTTACTTCACCACAAATAAAGAGACTCCATTCTGCAGTAAGTATAATAATAGTAATAATAACTGATGCTCTTAGCAACATTTGGTTGATGTGAAAGTGAGTTTCTAGTAAGGGTTTTGTGGCAGTTGTTGAGGACATCTCTGAAAACAGAACCGAGCCTCATCCTGTTAAGTAAAGACATTTAACAATGAAAACAGTGGAACAAGATATATTCTTAACATGAATTGTAGAGTTTTTAATAAGTGTTGCTGGATGATTAAAACATCCTCTGAATGTCAAGCAATAAATAGGAAATGTCAATATTTGCCCTTTAAGACCTGTTTTCTCTCTTTCTCAGACAAATATCTCTTGTTGTCTCTCATCTACTGTTTGTGCATATAAAGACTTTAAAGGAACATTTCCAATTTATTTTAACAGTTAATCCTCATAGTCTCACCACCCATGTACTAGAGTTTTCTGTCAGTCAAGCTTTTCCTTATGAGGCTAATAATTACTAAAATGAAACCAATCAACATCTTCATATCTTCTCTCAGTGACAAACTACAAGGTAGAAGTGGTGATATGGAACCAGGTGGAACGCTGGGGCTACATCACTGTTAAACTTCATGGGAATGGTGAAGAAGCAGTGGCAACCATCGACCAGTAAGTCTTCACATTATGTTCTATTTCAAGTACAATATTTAATATACAATATTTCACCATGAAGTCTCTCTGGTCATCTGTTACTGCTCTCTCTCTCAGCAGTGTTTTTTTTTGTTTTCTTTTCTTTCATATCAGTAAAGCATCAAACTTCCAGAAGTACAAAAATACATGGTTGTTTGCCCAGTTTGACAAAGATGTAAAGTCAGTGAATAAGGTGTCTCTCACATTCTCCACTGGGAACGTGTTCAAGCCCAAATATAAGCTGCGTATCCTCCAAGTCCGTCTCACACATCTGGAACGCAGGGACAGGTAGGCAATACTTAATGATTTAAAAACCACCTTTGCAACCTACATGCTCCAAGCTCCAGATTTCAATATTGATTTTGTCTCTCACAGGCCTCTCTGTCGATACGACATCATTCTTGAGGAGAACAAAGAAGATACCTTCAGGCCTATTCCTTGTGAAGACTCCAACTTCTGAGGTAAAATCCTGGATCGTACAGAAAAAGAATACGGACTGCCAAAGAAAACGCCAACCTGCCACAATGTGACCATTTTGATCTGAAAATGAAAATGTAATATACCAAATTATGTATATATGTTTTTAAGAGGAAATATGTGCTTTTTTTATTAAAAATTTTTGCCAAAAAAGAGGATTTACTTGCATTTCATTTATAAGGCTAATTAGTCAACGGAAATGACTTTTTGTTTATGTATTTGAAAATCTATTTATCTCAAATGACTTCAAGAAAATACTGAAATAATGACTTTAAAAGTATAGCAAAAATTTTTTTTTATCTGATTTCAGGCTCCAGTTTGTCACAAAAGTAAATAACAGTAAATAGTTTAGTTGGAGTCTGAACATTTTTGTCAGAAACTGAAACTTTTAACTCTGACTCTTTATAAAACGGAACCAGACTCTGTTTACACTTATGTTCCAGAAGATACTTGCATTTTTTTAACACATGACGTCACTATCTATATATTTATTCATGTGAGTGGCTTCATCCTTAATTATTAATAAAAAAGTAGAGTCAACAATGGCCGACATCTTTAATGAATTCACAATGCTCCTGAACGTCAGCAACCAATACATTAACTGACAGCTCAGTCAGCTCATTTTTTCTAAATCAAAAGACAAATTATTACATTTTTGAAAAATATACATGCCCTTAAATATGACAGAGGGCCCCGTGTTTGTGCTGCCCTTTATCCTTCACTGTTGGATAAAAGAAAAATGATTGAAAATGAATCATCAACACACATTGAGGCCTCTAACCAACAGTCATTACAAATATGGGTTCCCACAGAAAACAAGTTGTGGAAACCTCAAAACACTTTAAAAAAGCATTTCCCCCACCACAGGATGCTAAAGATGCCACAGTCATCAAGGGTCTATCTACAGAAATAAATAAATTAAATGTATAACTGGGCCATGCACTGCTCACTTCCAAGAGAGAAAGCCAACACACCCTCTTCTCAGTGTGACATCGGGTTTGTAGCAGACTTTCACCTTGAGTCTGCTCCTGCTGCGCTCACACTTTTCAACAATGACTCAGTAAAAAACACTGAGTCCTTTCAGTCAGCAATCTAGTAAAAAATAAAACATCTAAGAGACATGTTTTTCAAATAAATATAATAATTCTTCATCAAAAAGGAGCAGGGATGATTTGTATAACTTAGAGAAATAACATTTACCAAACAGGTGTAGAACAGGACTTTTAAAACTTGGTTCTTTTAGTCAAATCAGAATCTCTTGATGCTTATTGTGTCTTCCTGCTCATTTAGACATGTGCTTCTTCATACGTTGTACCTCCATCTAAAGCAAAACAATTAATTAAGTAATTATTCTCATCTTGAAGTAGTTTTTGAAAAAGTGAACAATACCTCAATATTGTTATATCATTGTGTGTGATAAAACATCAAAGCAGGACTGCAAAACTTTTGAAAGAACAAATAACACATTCTCTAGAAGTTACGATGCATTTTCATACCTGTAAAGTCAAACGAATCCTTTTCTCCTCATCTAGCTCATTCATCAGCAGTTTAATTTCTTTGCTGGAACACAAGACATCATCAAATTAATGCATCAAAAAAACTAATCGAAACTATCATAGAGGCAATGCAGGGTTTGGAAAATCACACGCTCCCCAGGCTGAGGCTACCAGTCCAAACAAGGATGTCTCACTATTTTGAATTGTTTTTTGTTACACATTTGGTAGGAAAATAATGTTTGGATGTGTGTTAAAAGTTGTGGAATAGTGATGAGAAGGAAATGCAGGCATCACTTGCTATATTACAGCAGAGATTACAGTATCAAAGCCGTACTTGTGCTGACTCTTCATCTGTTCAAAGTTAGCCCTCAGTTCTCTCAGCTCTGTCTGCAGTTGTTCCAGGTTCGGTGGGTTTCTGATTGGCCGAGGCACGGAGCTGTAACGTGGAGGCAGCGTCGCATGAAGAACAGCAGAGAGAGCTTTCGGTAAAAGAGACGAGAAGGACGGCGCAGCACTTGAAGGGGAGGACTGTGTGAGTGCACTTTTGCTTTTAGCTGCCTGTGGAGAGTAACGACAAAAAAACACAAACCTGAAATAATATTTTACTGTAAGGAGCATAATCATGCTGCATGGAGAGAGTGTGTTTTTACACTTACAGGCAGGGCAGAACCATTCTGACTCGGTTCCTCAGAGTTTTCTTGTTGAAAACTTGTTGTTGATGAAGAATCCAGCTCTTCACTCTGGTTTTCTTTTCTTTCCACCTCCATCGTGAGTGTTACCTGTAAGTCAAGTCTAGTTTGAGACGTCTGATCAGTAAAACATTGAAGGGTACTTCACCCCATTCTGAATGTAAACAAAAAAAATGATGTAAATGAGTCTCCAGAGAAGATTTCCACCACAACATTTGATTACAATGACTCAAAATATAAATCAGAGAATAAAGATCATACTGTTTACATTACAGGCCGTGTACCTTTAAATCTTGTGTTAAGTAAGGACTCAAAGCAGATATCTTCTGCTGCTGTATGTGGCTGTGTGTGTGTACGAGGCAGCTCAGAAAAGTTAAATTTATCCCAAGGGCAGATAGGACACAAACAGACCAGAGCACACATACTCGTTTCATACAGTGAGCCAAGTTATAATAGTACAGTTTAACTGGATCACATAGTAAAGGAACAGCCTGCAGATAACTATTAAAAGTGTATACTTCCCAGAGACTGAAGCTCAGACTGTAACCTCTCATCTGCAGCATGAGCTACCTGCTCATTCAGCTTCTCCGCCAGTGACACAATTGAATCAAACTCGTCAGTGTCTTCAAGAGAAACAGAGAATAAATGTTAAAAACACACCCATCACCATAGAATACATGGGCCACTTCCATATTTCTATTTTTCCATTATTTCCAAAGCCTGCATTAACGTTCAGCTTTTAACATGCAGCTTTCGAGCGTGGTAGTATTTCAAATTATGTTGTAACAAAATGTTAACAACAATAGTAGCAAGGCTTACCAGGAATGAGGGCTGAGCTATAGTTGCCCATCGTGACAGAGAGGAATACAAGTGTGGAAGGAGACAGAGAGAAAGACAGAAAAACCTGCGGAGTCTTTAAGTCTACATCTACAAACAACAGATCGGAGCAAGTCAGTGGAGCAGAAATCAACAAGACAGTCAGCTCAGTGCAACCTGTTGAAGAAAACATCACACTACACCTTTCAGAGAAGACAATGTTTTCTGTTTATTATTTGTTTCACTGTTACTACATTCTCCATAACATAGCAGTGACTTCAGTTTGTACAATAAACTGAAATAATTCCTTATGAAAGTGCTGGAAATTAAATTCGGGTGCTTCAGTAGAGGCAGCTGTTTTCTCTCATGCCACAGCAGTGAACAAATGTGCAACACATGCTGGATCCAAAGAAGGAGCACAGTGACAGATTATACAGTCATTAGTAAACATACTAAACCAATTAACCAGATTATTGTCAGTTACAGTAAAGGATCTGCCCAGTACACTGCACACACTCACCTTGTTTTGTCAGCCTCACCGGTGAGATACAGCAGCATCTGCGGTAACTCGACACCATCCATTGTAACCCGCTGTGGTCTTCCGAGTATGTTGTGATGAGAAGTGGTACTGTCAGGGGCTAAGTTTAGCACAGGAGGGCCGAGGGGTGCTCCACTCACTCTGCTCACACATATCACTGCTGTGCCCCGGTGATATTTGTGAACACGGGTGCGAAGGAGGTCGCTGGCTGAAGGGCAAGAGTTGTGTTTAAAGGGACAAGCTGGCATACAGTTACACAAGAATGGAGAGAGAAAGCAGATCCCTGCATCCCAGTCACCTTTAGAGGGTCAGGAACTGTTTTGACTGGCTTTACTAAAATGTTAAAACGACTTATAGGCACTGATTTTACACACAAAGTTTAGTTTGTGTAGGGTTGTGTAAGGTTTTGTGGTTTTGGAGGGAGCTTTCCAAAGTGTATAAACAATAATTCAGATGTGGTCATGGGGATTATCTCAAACAGAAACTGTTACCAACTGGAGTTGTAGGGGGTTTTGGAGCTTGACTCATACTAGAAATTTCGTCAACATATCGCAGCCTCTCCCGACAGCTCTTTCTTTTTAAAAATGTGTCTCTTGTGAGTAACCAAACTTTAAAGTCCCCAACACGGTCAAAAATGTGTTTTAGCTTCTTGTTCCGTCAGTTGAATGTTTAAGCTTCACTGTGCAGAGTTTGACACTAGAAGGCTGTTTTCACATTTATCTGCAGAATCAGGGAAGTTTCGCCGTGCTCACCGGAAATCTGAGTTGAAGCCGAGTACCTGTGAGTAAGATTTCACGGCTAGTTTGGAGCTAATAGTGGTGCAGTATGCAGTTTACAGTAATGTGATGTTGAAACTTAAAACCTCTTGTGCACAAACACTGAGAAGACATGTTAAACTTTTCAAATTTACAATATTTGCATATTCATTTATTCTGGATATTTCAAAGAGTGAGGAGTAGATGTAATTTTAAGGATTTTAATTAGGTAATTTGACTTTTTTGGTGGAAAAACCATAGTTTCTGCACCACCCTGAAATGCTGATTGGCTCTTGATTGTTTATGCTGAACAGTAGTCATCACAGCATATCAAGAGACATTTGAACTGTGTGAAGACAGATTTACTTAAAATGAGGCAATTAAGCAATCCAAGCTTCAAACTTCAAAATTTGGGGTCATAAAAACTAGTTTTCAGACGAGATATGTTTAAGGAACCCTGGATTATAGGTTCATGGTTCTTAAAATAGCATCATAGATGAAGTGACTCAGTCTAAAATCTAAAAGAAAAACAAAGACAACTGGCATATAGAGCTTGTTAAATTTTATTTCAAGTCTCAAACGATAAACTGATGTGATAATACAAGTTTTACAAGTGGTAGCTAATTGTCATTTGACAAGCTGCAGTCTCTAATCAAAACAACCATGATTAATCAAAACAGGACATCTCATGTGATAGGTCTTCATAAAACATAAAGGTGAGATATTAAAGTAAACATTTCTTTGATTTAACAAGCCTGGTAAGAAAAAGTAAAATGAAGACCGCCAATATCACAAGCAGCAATTCTCAAACCATCATATACACAGGAAAAAAAAAAAAGCAGGACAGTACAATGTGTATTTTACAAAAATCCTAAAACCAGGTACTGCAGTACTTGCAACTGAAACACTTGAGAACAAATGTAAGCGACAACACTTCCACAATATACAGGCAGGTTGGGATCATAGAGAGGGTTTGTGCAGTCCATCCAGCACCATGTTCTCCACCATCATGTTGCAGTGTGAGACTGTGCTGAGATCAAGAAAAAAAAAAAAAAACTCCTTTCAATAAAACATTTCTTGAAGATCTTGACAAGTAAATTACAGATTGCTTTGTCTTGATTAATCAGAATTTGGGCCCCTTCATCATGATAACTTACCTGTGGTTATCACCAGCGTTGTTGGTTGGGTCCTCGGTTATACGGCGCTCGCTGACGCATCACTCTCATGTTGCGGTATTTGGACATGATAGTGTGACTTTTTCTGAACACTGGCCTCTGATTTGGGAAGGGACGCATCACTAAACTCTCCTAATGAAACACCAGAAATTCAAATGTTAGTTATTAATAAAACAGAGTCAATGACCCTTTTAAACTTTCCCCAATATATCCCTTTAAAAATGTATGCATACCATGAGTGGTCTTCTAACATTTCCTGACAGTTCAGGGCCTGTCTTCCTTGGACCACCAGGGAACCTTGGTCTCTATAAAACACAGGAGTGAAGATTAAATACAAAAAAAAACAATTACATACAGAAGCACAGTCCAGTCTTCACAGTCCAATGCAATTAATGTTTCACTCACCTGCATGGGTCCTGGTCCTGGTCTCCTGAAAGGCCTCCCAGATCTGTGGCTGTCCTGCATCATATTAAATGGCCTGCAAAAAAAGGGGACCATCAGAACCAGGACAGTCTACATGAAGCTTTGCATTGCATTTAATCATTTTTTGTTGAAAGGCTTTAAAAGGGTTGTTTAGGGGTATGGGTTTAAAGAATTCAAATATTTTATTTTTGTGTCCCAGAACACTTCAGTAAATGTTTTCATACAGCAAGAAATCAGAGGGAAAAAAATCCTTGAATTTGTTACTGGATATATTTGGACAAGCTATAGAAAAAAAGGCTTCTCTGATCACATGCAAGTTTGCAGATGCAATTCTGTGTTATTGCCAAGCACAGTGCTGAATAGGTAAGAGCTTTGCATCAGCCTGACCCAGGGTGAAGGTGACAGGAACAACTTTGGGAAACACTTATGAAAATGCTGCACTTCCTAATGAACTTTGTTTCAAACACTTAAGAAAACAGAATTTAATTCTAAGAAATGTACCTAAACATTCTCTTATCCAAATATCCCTGTTTTCTTTCTTCAGGTGATGATCTGGATTCAGTCTTTGAGAGTCGGCTGCTTGATGCAGCATCTGCATCCGAACTGCGTTCTATAAAGAGAGGGAGATAAAGAATAAACCCTGTAGCTGAGGCTAAAATTTTACAACCAGAGAACAATCAAGGCATGTAAAATGATGAGATAACTAGACATTACAGATCAGTTGTACAATGAAAACTGTCCTCAGCATTGTCCTTTCCTTAAACAAGATCACAGAAAGAAATTTACTTACCACTCTTCGACTTCGGGCTACGATCCTTCGAAGGTGAGTCGTCCTTGGAGGAGGAGCTTGGCCCGGGCGGCCAGTGAGACAAAACAACAAGGTCACGTTTCTCAATGGGAGAAGATCTGAGGAGAGATCAGTAGAGGCAGTGTTAAGAACATCCGCATTCCTATCCTCGCTGCATGTGAGGCTTCAGTCAGTGTGTGAACATTTTAAAATATGGCCTGGATACATGTAAAAAAATCACATCTTTCAAGTTATCAGTGTTAAAGCAAACAGAAAGCAAGTAAAAAAAATAAAATTAACCTGTCAGCTCTAATGCAATTTAAACCAGTAATGAACAGCACTGTTTTGCAGGCAGACAAATGATCATAAAGCCACGCATCACACATGGGTACTTACAAAAAAACCATGGAATGTCCATGCTTCTTTACTCCTAAAGGTATTTTTGTACCCTGAATCAATCTGAGCTCTCTTCATTTACTCAGTGATCGTTAAAGCGGGCAAATCTTGGAGAGGACTTTAAGATACTGGTCTAGATCACATCATCAAATCTTCTATCATCTTTCTCCCAGACGCACATGAGGTCAATGCCGTCTTTTCATTGTCATACTTCAAAATCTTCAAAAGGTTGACTGGCGGGTCATTCCTAATTGTTCCTTGAGTGGTCTTCAATCACTTTCATCAGCGAAAAACTTTGCCAGATGCACACCGTGTAGAGTGTAGACGGAGATGTGAGACTTCTGCAGCTTTGAAGTGAAAGGTTGAGCACGTCCAGTTTAACATGTCAAGAGTCCGTATAACAGCTTTTCTCCATAGCTGTGCAGCGAGGTTTAAGAGATGATCCAGTATTTGTCTGCCCATGAACAAGGCAACTTACTGCAGGCTGTGCCACAAGTAAGACTTCTATTCCTTTAGATCTCCTGCTCCTCTTAAATACTCTTCTTAAAAGTTGGGACACTGGGCATGATGATCATCTGATTGGTTCTCCAGTAAAAATACAGTCGAAGAGCTGGCACAGTGCTCTCTCTTCTTCTTCATGTAGTAGTTTTAGCAATAGCAGAGAATTGATCTTCTTGTCTCATCGTTTTCAGGAACATCTTTGCAGGTCGACGTGCAGGTTGGTGTTGAAGACTTTAGGGGCCACGGACTTTGGTTACGTTAGCCCTGTAAAGCGTCTATTGAATATTTTGGTTTCCCTCAGTCTGATGACGCACGTCTCTGATAATTACATTTAGGTCACAAGTCAGACTAGACATAGGAACTGACCACAGCACATGCTGACCTGTGGGTCCGGCCCAGATGCATTCACATCAATAAGAATATAAGAAGGTGATATGGTAAGGCTGCAAAGACCGAGCTGAGCGTCTGTTCCCGTGCAGTATCTAGCTGGAATTCTAGCCACTTGCAATCTCAGTTTTCACCTTGTTCACGTTCATTTTAATCACATTCTCCGGCAAATCCATTCTCTTAGCCTTTGTTGTCTCATCCTTGAGTCTGATGAGGATTCTTTTGTGTTCACGGTCACGTTACATACCATCTTTTTTCACATATTTAAAAAGGTCAAGTCGAGGCCCGTTTCACTGCAGGGATTACTGGTATGATTAAAATGTAGGTGGCCATCTTGTAGGTCTATGGTCACTCTAAGATTTCATTTCTGCAAAAGTTGACCATCATTGGTGTATTTCATCAAGACACTTTATTCCGCAGCTTTGTCATGGTTTAAGCCTGATGTATGTCTGAATGTTTCGGAGCTTTAGGTAAACTTTTTTTACTGTAGAGAAGCAGAAAACTCCGGTACTTAGATGCAATGTTGGAAGCTTAAGTAGAAGTAGTTTGGCTCCTCTTAATTCTGGAAATCCTGAACAGGAATGGTGCACCATCCACCAGCTTTCATGCCTGAGTTGCAGAAGCTTGTATTACACTCCAATAAGACAATCCTTCCGGCATAAATTAATTCACTTTGCACAGTGCACTGTGTTTCCGTATCCAGATTCCACTTGTGTGAGACACATGAACTGAGCATTACTCCAGGTCTATAAAGTATGTGTATGATGAATGCATGAAGATAAAAATTCCTGAATATGGAGACTTGCTCTATTAGTCAAAAAAGATCAATTGTTTGCTGGATTATTTGTCTTTTAACTTTTTGACAGTTTTTTACTGTTGTTTAAAGACTTTTTAGTATAACCAGTTTGGAACTTTATAAAAAGACATTTGTTTTTGGTCATTTGAAGTGCATAAACTGAGTTATGTTCCAATTAATTTATCAGTGAATTTAGCACTTCAAAGTTAGTTACTTTAACACTGATGGTCGCCAGAAATTCCTCTTCATTGTTTTAAGGGTTTTGTCGTCTGAGTGGGCAGCATTAATCACCAGTCTCCATCTTGACATTGTGAGTATATTCAAAGTAAACAAAGTGTCACAGCTCAGACTAGCTTTGTTCTTGGAAATTCCTTGGTCAAACATGCCACTTCACTTGTAACTTTACGGTCTCATGTTTTAGTTTGTGCCGTGAACTCTCGCCAGTCAAAGCTGGACATGCATCTCTTTTCCCAAGGTCCATGTGTGGCTGACATATTCTCCAGGAATTTAAAAGAGGGGCAGCATGGCAATTTCAGTTTAGATGATGTTAAATGCAGTCCTCTTCATGTTCATCAATTTCCTCAATTTACATACACACACACACAGACTGTTTTAGACTACATGTTGTAATTTCAGCTTCAATTTGCTTTTGTTTGACATCGAGGTTGAACGGGTCCTCACAATATGATGGAGAGCACTTCTTTCAATCTTAAGACACTCAATGCAGACAAATTGAGGAATCCTTCAACAGCTCAGATCAACTAATTTTTCCACAATCCTCATCAGGGGCATTAAATATTTTTGCCAAGTTTTGAAACTGGTTGGCTTTATTGATGTGCTGCGTAACTTGAGCACAAACTTAGCACTTTCTCTTCAGCTCATTTGATAGGAAGGTATTGTGAAACATATGCGGCACGCAGACAGGGAGGCATTCGAAAACCTTGGTAGCTTTTCATCAACAGAATCGGTTTGCACATATAGCTCATCGCGTTATCTCCATTTTTCACAGCTGGCACCCCTTCATACAGAGACATTCTTTCTTGACCTCCTAATCACCATCAAGCCCCTTCGAACAGTGCTAGAAGGAAAATACCGTACCTGTGTGTGTTCAAGGACCGGCGAGACTCCACCTGTTCTTTTCTGCAATCAGAGTCTCTTGAGGACTTGCTTGCATTGCCTTCTTCTCTGTGGGGTGACTGTTGTGGTTTTGCCCTCCTTGGTTCCAGCTTTTTCAGGGGAACTGCATTTGACTGGAAACGCTTCTTCCTGATAGCAAGAACAGAGCTGACATTTCCCCGTGAAGCAGAATCAACCAGGCGAGGCTTGGGTTTCATGGATGGAGGTATTCTGAGCCTCATGAGAGACTCCGCTCTCATTTGTCTGCCTCTTACTAGGAAACTTTTATCCCTGAGAGACAAAGGTTTACCACCAAATGGCCTGGGAATACTGAGCAGCTGAGGTCTCTCTCTCCTGGTGTGTTTTGGATTGCCATGCTCAAGTGCAGGGTCTGAGGTGGGCAAGTTGATGTCTGATATCCTCCTCTTGCGGGGTCCTACCATGTGCCTCTCCTGAGGGTTCCTGTGGTAGGAGGATGATGGTGATGGACCTCCTTTCCATGAGGGAGATCTGAAAGGGGGCAGGTGAGGGACATCTTGTGCCCTCTCTCTACTGTGGGATCTGCTGCCCTGCCTCTCCACCGGACCACGCTGCCGTCTGGAGTCTTGCTCAGATGACCACCTGCATATCCATCAGACAATAGAGAAATCATTACAATGACAAATCCATTGCCATGTTAAGTGGGAGGCGGAACTTTTAATTTTTATCTTAATGCAGACCCTTCATAATGCCATGACAGAATGAAACAGGTAGGAGAAGTAAATTTTCAAAGAGCAATTACAGATGTAACATTCCTCTCAATGGCAGGTGAAACCACATTTACATCAGACCCCCATTAACACCCTCTAAGAATTATGAGTTGGGGCAGAGTAGAGGTAATCATTACGACCCCTGTGACTGTGAGGACTCGGCCAGCTTCAGGCCTCCCTTTTAACAATTTTACCCAGCTGGGATTGTTGCTTCACTCCTGTACCTCTCTGGACATGAGCCTCTCCCCTGCATCTCTCTGGGGCTCCTCTGTGACCCAGAGGGCCCATGCTCTCCATTGTGCGGATGAGAAAATACTCCAGCCTCGTTCCAGCGCTTCATGCCATGACCTGAGTGCTGTTCATAGGGCCTTTCTCTGGGACTGTAACTCCCACGTGGGTCTCGACTCCTATGGTCCTGATGGGGGAAACCTGTCTGCCTTTTGTGGCCCCTGAAAGACCCCTGGTAGGCTGGTGCAGAGCCTGGCTTCCTGTCACCTGGGTGGTTACGAAAATGTCTTGGGGAGGGTGACCTGTGACCTGAGGGGTGGCCATGGAACAGAGGACCCCTTTGACTTGGGGATCCATGTGCAGGACTGCGAGAGGATGACTGATGCTGGACGTGAGGGGCGCGATTTTGCCTAGATGGAGAATGCCTCCTCTGGCTATGGTGCGGTTCCATTTTGGGAGGGTATGATTGAAAGGAATCCTGATTTGGGGACTTCCAGTGATTGAAACGTGGCTCCCTTTGCTCTCCCATCAGTGGGACTCTTTTGACAACCGGGGGTCGTCCTCTACCTCTGGAATCTCTCCAGTTAAAATGGGCCTTTCCTGGATAGCCCTGGACATCTCTCCGACTTTTAGAGTTTGGGGTGTAATTGCCTTCACTGGGTCCAATACCATGACCATCTCCGTAGGGTCTGATTGGACACAAAGAAAAAGAAATTAGTTGATTACAGCAAATAACCTCAATGCACTTATCATTTTGGGGAAAAAGGCCAGAATCTAGTTTTAAACAGCTTTAATCATCATTAGTACCCATAACAAAAGATTTAACAATAACAGTATCTGGGTGTGTCACTACACATTACCTGGACTTCAGGCGTGGTGGTCCAAAATGTGGTCGAACCATCTTTGGAAATAAGTGATCTTGTAATCTATGGAAAAAAACACATATTGAGTTTGATAGCTGTAAGCAGATATAAAGCTGGATATCTAACACCAACCACAATCTTTGACCTGCCAAGACTCCATAGTTGAAACTAGGCCCTTATCGTCTGAAGCTGTGTTAGCTGTACACGTGTTAGGCTATCTGTGTGCTTTCTTCTTGTGCTTCTCGTACTTTAGTAAGCAACCCATCAAAATAAGTATCAAGAAAACTATGTTTCAATTCCAGTTAAAATTCTTTTACTTACCTTCTACATCTTGTTCTTTTTTTCCCCCTCACTCTTATTTTAGACGAGCTGGGTAGTCAGTTAGATAAAAGTTGCCTAAATGCACTAAAGAGCATTCCAATGCCTATGAAAAATGGGGTCAAAAATCTCAAAAACAATCGATAGAAAATCAAAAGAAAAATGTGATATTTGATATTTTCCGTATCGCCCAGCCCTAATTTAAATGATCAATTTAAATTACTACTGATTTTCACCTCATGGTATTAAAATGCTGACAAAAGCTCTATGTCATAATACTGTGCAATACAATTTAAATACTAAATAAAATAACATACCCTTCAAACAAAATAACATCAAACCAACAACAATAACAGTGCTTTTTTCCCGACAGACAGGTTTACAACTGTGACAGCCAACTCTGGCAATATGTAACCGATCAATCAGAGATAAAAGTTGAGTCCGCCTTAATCTAATCAGTACTGTCACAGATAAAATGGAAAGTTACGCTGCATTCCAGCCGCCTTCTTCATGTTTTAATCGTACATATACAATACGCCTTTTCACTCTGGCGACACTTAAACCAACATCAAGAAAAACAACTATTATAGATCAGATGTTTACATTGTAATGCATTGTTCGCTAAAACATCTACTTGTACAAATAAGACTTTAAGGCATGTGACCGCAGTGATTTAAGCAACAACTGCCCAAACAGGGAGTGTTTCTGAAGTTGTGTAATTCCTATATTAAGATCGACACATTACCATTAAAAAAAAGAATTACATTTCATATGCTCATTCAAATTTGTCGCCTTTGTCAGCTTTTCCTGGCGTAAGTAGCGACAGATTAGTGTCTCCAGTACTAAATTCAGATTGATCCAACACGACAGCTGATCCTGATCCACTGTTATTAGACCAGAGCACATATAGAAAACTGTGCGGCCTCGTCTCTAACAGGCGCTTGTTTTTACATCGCAGATTTAATTATGCCAATGACAAAAATGAAAATTATATACCAAAAACGATTTAAAAAAGGGGGACGATAGGTTTGGTTTCAGTGTGTTTCTCTGAAGTCGCCGCTACCTCAGTTTCGGCCCTGAAGCTTAAACCGTGGTTGCGGATAAAGGGCAGATCGTGCCTCCATTTTTGGTAAAGTTCGTGGTGATTGACAGTTGCCAGGTAAAATTGCACGGCTCAGTCATTATGCTATTTCTGTAGGCAAACCAAATCCCACACTGGAATAGTAAGCATTGTAGTAAAGTTAATTCAGTACCGTAATGTGTCGGTTCAGTTTTTATTTTGCAACACAAATGTGAGAGGTCGAGCTAATGCTAAGTTAGCTCTAACAAGGCCACTAAGAAAAGTCGCCTGACACCGCTCACATAATAGGTCATTTTAACATCATAACTAGCACGTAAACCGAATAAATACCGACACGTTAACTTTAAATACCGATACGTGGAATTCAAAAAATTAGCTAACTACTTACCAAAACCCGACCGTCGTCGATTCGCTGAAGTGGATCAAAGCTGCGTGCGACACAGTGCAGCTGCTCTTCTTCGTGGTGTCTCCTCGCCCTGTGACACAATGTGAGCGCTAAACTGAAGCGCCACCCGCCGGCCGGAATGAGAACCGCAAACAGCTGGAAGGCTTATGTAAAGACACCCAGTGTATTCTCCTCTATAATGCACACTCAGGCAGTTTAGGTGTATGGGATTAAATGTGTGTCATAATAATTGAACAAAATCTCCCAAGCATCCAACAAAAAATAATAATAAATTGAAAGTGAATAAAAATACATTGAAAGCAAAAAAATGACCTCAAAGGCAAAACAATAAAACTTTTGAGGTCACTTTTTGCAGTTTTGCTGCTTAACTTTTGAGTTTCTGTTCATAATTCAAAGGGCATGTGGGCAAGTGTGACAGGGCTATGTCCGCATTAGCCAATTACTTTTGAAGGTACAGTTGAGTGGTAAGTCGTACTACTTGTTGCACTTCCAGACCATTAAAACTGATAATTCTGACCTGAAACTGAGTGGGTCAATAACAAAACTGAAAAATTAAGCTGAAAAAAGTGGCAACAAAAGGGACATCCTGATCAGTAAAAGAAAAGTGGAGAATATTGTGATGAAATCACTCTTGTATAGTTTTAATGAAAGTTTTGCATTTGAGGTCACTTTTTTTGCTTTCAGTTTATTTTTCACTTTCAATTTAATTTTTTTGGCTTGATTCTTGGGAGATTTTGTTCAATTATTATCATACAAATTTAATCCCATAGAGGTAAGCCTTGCTTACACATGTGCTGTGCAATAAACAGACCTGAAATAAATCGAACTTTCATCAGACTGCATTTTTGTGTTGTTGTACCCCAGTGAGTGTATGATTTCTGATTTATTGTACATGTCTTTCCTGATCTCTGAGGTCATCAGTCGCTTTCTTCGTGTCATTTCATGTTTGTGTTACAAATGTGATCAACCTGTCACTGCTTATTAACACAAACACACATAAAAACACAGATTCCCAGTATTACATTTTATTGTTTCAGGTAACATTGTTATGACCATGCTAACCATGCACAATGTCTACAGTAATTACATAACTTAAAGAGTTAACTTGACTGTGACAAACTGTTATGGGTTTTAAGTGGGTTGAACACTTTTTTCAGGTGGCTGTGTATATTATTTCTTTATACTCATTTGCTTTTCCTTAAATTCAATCCTCTTTGCATAAAAGCATCATTTTAGTCAATGTAGAACCACAATGTTTGAGTATGCAAAATATACAGCAAATTCTAACTTTCAAATACTGTATGATGCTATATGAGTACTTCACTTAAGACAATTCAAAAAGCCATTGCCAGGGTTTGTATAGTCTGAGGAACACAAATCTAAATGTCACTTTATAAGTGACACAATAATGTGTGCAAGCTGCTGGGATTCTTGTTTGCGGCATGGTGGAAAAGATTCATTTTAAACCAAGGTTCAAGTATTACAGGTCACACATAGCAATCTCAGTGGCCTAACAACAAATAGGATAAACATGAACAGCCAGAAGACTGTAAAATGGTAAGCACAAAAATCCAGTAACCAATAGGTCCTTCATAAGGCATCTCTACTGAAATTACATTTAGACACAGGGAATTAAAAATAGCAATTATCATTCATTTCATGAACTGCTCAAGAAGTTAAAGGAGTCCACTGGATAAGACAACATGATGGACAGAGAAAACAGCATCTGTAAAGCTACAGGACAAAGTTACAAATATTGACTGTTTCAGCAAACATTCCTGCCACATCAGTGCACTTCAGCTTTACAAATAACCAGATATCTATTGATTGAAGAAAGTTACTGTATGTCCAGTAGATTAATGCATCCATTGGAGTTGTGCCTTGGAAACCCTTCACATAACACAAAAAACATTTTAAATGACATGAAGTTGCTTAGCTGTCAATATTTTCATCATTGGAAATCCATTTTATCAATGGAGTTATTGAAAAATGGGCATCTTGCCTTTGGAATAAGCTATTATGAATGCAATTATTGTAAATTTGCAAATTCAAGTTAGAGAGTCACTCTAGTCCACAACAGACATGTCATTATGTACCATCATTTGTGTTGATGCTACGTTTTTTTATGTGCATTCACATTCAAGTTGACAGCTTTGGGCTTTCTCACTCACGTGCAGTTAGAAAGTCCCAGTTAAAGATTTAAAAAAAGAATAGAGGGAGTCATTTCATTGCCATTAAATAAAAACAATCCCATAATCAGACCTCAATGGGGAGGAAGAATGAAGGTCTGCAGCAGTGCTGAGACTCCTGTTGGGTTTTAGTTTGCCAGATAAATTCCAGCCAAATCAAATCATCAATACATGCATGCTCAGAGAATGTGCTGAACACTATTAGCTAGACATAACATTTTATGTCTTTACAAGTATTAAAAATGAAATTGAAATCATCATGCCTTTCCCAGCAACGCACTGAATTTGATCTAAAGGCTTAAGAGGGTCATGTGGAAAGGCAGAGGTGCAAATGCAGCCATTGATGATGATTGATTGACTATAAGTAGAGAGACCCAAATGATAGATTCTTTTTGAGCTACTGTAAATAAGCAATAATGTGTTTTCTATAATATTCAAAACCCTGATATTTGTTTCTTTTTTTTGTTTTTACTCTTTCACTCTCTATACCAGACACACTTACTCTCCCTGACTCTGTTTCACATGTGCTCGTCTTGCATACTCGGCAATCCTCAAAACAAGAATTGTAGATTAAACAAAAATCTTTGACACATAATTTCAATGGTCAGTTGCTATATGTTATTAGAATATACTGTAGGAGATGTTTCAGTTATATTGCAAGTCATGGTTTACAGTTTTTTAAGTCTAACTCTATGGCTCTATTCCCATAAATGTAGCAACACAGGGGCCAATTTTCCAAATATGACACCCTGTGTGTGTGTTAGAGAGAGGGAAGAGAGGGAGAAGGCAAGCGAGACAGGAAGAGAGAGAGAGAGACTACTGGATGCTAAGTTTATTTGAGGACAGAGGCGACATCCCAATGAGCTTTGAGTCTGACATGGGACTGACAACGCCCTCAATGAGGTTCTTGTTGCAGTCGCCTATGTTGCCTTCAGAGGACAGTTTGGGGTGGTTGACGCCGCCTGTCAGATCCATCAGGTCTTCAAGGGCGCGGGTGTTACTCATGCCGCCGTGCTGGATTTCATTAACTGGTGAGAACTCTGGGATTGAAATCAGTTCCTCCTTTGAAGCTGGGCTGAAATATAGTAATAATTAAGAATTAATCATAATATTTGGCACTCTTGGCACTCAAAAACATGGTGATATTACACAGTTTTGAAAATAAGATTATCAGATTAACATTTCCAAGTCCAGACTTTAATAATACAGGGTTTCCTGATGACTCACCTGACCTCCATAGACTGCACCTCATCACCAGACCCTGTACCCTTCACATCTAGTGGCTCCAGTTTGATGACTGGCGGTGATGGGTGTCCCACCGGCAGGGGTGTCACAGAGGGTTTCATAACCTCCATCTGGGACGCTCCTTTAGCCTTTCCCTCAGCTGTCGACGCTTTTGGGCTTTGCTGTTTGCTTACCTCAGCAGTTACATGGTGACTCTTCAAGGCACTTCCTTCACCCTTAACTACTCCATTCATCATACCGCCCTCATTTTGGTTGACTTTGGAATCTGCTGTCTTGGTCGGCTCTTTTTTTATTTGGTCTGCGGCTTTAACGTTTACTTTGTGCTGCTTGTTTACATTCATTTCCGCCTCTTTCTCTTGTTGCTTGAGAAGACAGGCTTTGCCATCTTTGTTAAGCTGGTCTTCACTGGTTTGTTTGGTGTCTGGTCTCTTGTCAGGAACGCTCTTTGTTGGTGTCACTTGATGAGCGTCGTTTTTAACTTGCATGCTCTTCTGATTGTCCATCTGTGCTGCCACTGCTGCTCCTTCTTTCTTTACCTGGGCATTTTCCTTCATGTTTCCCTGGACTGTGACCTGCTCTTTAACCTGAAACTCAACCTTTTTGGTGGCTTGCTCGTTCACCTGAGCATTAGTTTGAACAGTCTTTAACTCCCCTGTGGAGAATAAAAAAACATCACAGTGGGCTTCACTGTATTTGGACTGTCCAGGTAACATCAACTGCATTTCATTTGACTCTATTCCTGCTAACAGGGAAAGTGGATGGCACACATTACCAGTACTTTCGGACAAGTATATTGACACTGGCTCAATTGCAAATCCCAATTGAGTTGAGAATTAACACTGGACAGCTCAAATAAAGTGTTGGCTCACAATCTACAGAGCAGCCCCTTAGAGAGACTACTGAAGAATTCTTTCAAGGGCATTTTCAAGAGCATCTAATTTTATAGTCAGCTCCCATGGTACTGCTCTAAAGTGACAGGTGCCCTATCAGCACCAAGAGTCCTTGGCGGCTGCTCCATATTTCAGAAAATATTGTATAACTCCCACCCATTGGTAAATGCATGAGCCAAAGCGCAAGCAATATCACAATATTCTATTTTGCCTGGTTGACTTCTGCTCAGATAATAGCCATTCATTCTTCTTAGCAAAAGCCAAAGCACCATAATAATTAAAACAATCTATAATCTTCTTATTTGAAGAAATCAATGCTGGATAAATATCGACATCTGTCCCCTATCAGGATTTCACATGAGCCAACTCATAACACTTGAGATTACTGCTGCGCATGCTCAAAATGAGTAAACAGAAATCACATTTTTGCAGCTGCAAGGCATACAGCGAGCAGTGGAGCAAGCAGGGACAGTAAGCAAACTCAAGTATTTGCAGGATGACTGAACAACATACTAACCTGGCGGTGAGACGGACTTTGTCTCCACCTGCTCCTCCTTCTGATTCAATGCAGAACAGAGATGATCGAGTCAACGTTTGTGGCAATCAGGACACAAAACCAAAGTATCAGCAACAATAGAATTTAATAAAGACAATAACAACAGAAAGTCAGAGTTTAATAAATTAAAGTTGAATAAAAATCACATAATCAGCTGGTGCTTAAAGGCAGCAGGACTACTGTATGAGAGCAGAGGGTGTCTCTTACAGTACCTTCAACTCAGGTTCACCTTTCCTAGTTCTCTTCATGATCTCCTCAATTCTCTGCAAAGATATACCAACGTTTAGTCACTGTGTGAGCTGATGGTGAATTGAGATGCAAAAATGTATTTTAAGTGCAACATGCAGTTGGTTTGGTCTCTTGGTCTGGCCTTATTTCTGTATAAAATAACCTTTTTTCTTAGTTGCCTCTCCTCCTCTTCTTGTTGCGTCTGCTGTTCTCTGTCTTGCCGCTGACGCTCTGCTTCCTCTTGAGCTTGGACTTTTTCTCTCTGTTAAGATCAAGAGGATATCTCTTTGTAACAAGAAACTGTGAGAAAGAACATGCTTTGCACAATATTCCAAAACATACACTATTAGGACAAGACTATGATCTCTAACCTCTTTGTCCATTTGGCTCTGTTGCTCCTTCTCCTGCACATCCTGCTGTCGTTTCTCTTGTTCTTGTTTCAACCTGTGAGCCTCTTCCTCTTTTTTCCCCTTCTCTTTCTCTTGTTGAGCCTTCAATTCAGCCTGTCGCTGTTCCTGTGCAAGTTGCTTCCTGAGCTGCTCCTCCTTTAGTCTAATTGGAAGGTGGAAACAATCATCATACACATTTAAAAACATTCATATGTATATTTAATGCTGCCTTTGATTCGTGACTTATTCAATGAATTAACCTCTCTTCTTCTTCTTGTTCTCGTTTTTTATCTTCCAGTTCTTTCTGAGCTCGAGCCTGACGCCTGCGCTCCGCCAGCAACCTGGTAGCCTCCTCTGCATTTGTTGTGCCAGCTGCCGCCTTCCCTGTGGACGTGCATTCCACTGATTCTGTCAAATGCATGGAAAGACTGGTGTAAGAATCATCTAAATGTACTAAAATGAATGTTCAGTAAGATAACAACTACTTTAAATTTGTTTGTAGAAAGTCCACCTTTTTTCTTTTCTCCATCCTGAGCGTTGCTCTCTGCCTTCTTCTCTGAGGAATCGGCTTTGGGAGACATGTGGTCCTTTCTGTCAGGGGACTGATTTTTTTCAGATGTGTCACCTTTGAGCCGTTTATCAAAAGTTTCACCCTTAGATGATGTGGTTTTAGTGATTTCAACTGCATTCTCCTCAGCTTGTGAAGATGGATTCATGTTTTTGATGTCAGTAGTCTTTTTCACGGTTGTCTCAGTCTTGCATTGTTCGCTGTGTTTTTCCACTTTCTTGTCTTCTGCTTTCCTATCATCAGTTGACAGGGTTGGACGATGTCTTGTAGGAGAGTAATGGTACTGATGTGCATTGCTAGGAGACTGGGCACGCATTTTGGAGGCCAGCCTGCACACAGATAGAAATTTTTGGCTTCTTATTACAGACAAAAATAAGTGTTTCACGACAGGAAAGAAAAATGTAGTGCTGTGCAAATATTTGACAATTTTAAGCCCCCACAAGGTAACCTTGCCCCTGCTGATAGCCACATTTGCCCTCCCTTCAATTCAGCACCAAACAAATGATCTCACTTGGAGGTAGTAGGGGAAGCCAAGTGTTTGCTGACACTAGCAGGAGATTCAGATCTTCTCATAGGGGACCCACAACCTGGGGATGCAGTTCTTCTGTCTCTGCGCAGACGCTCTTTCTGTAAGCAGGGTTAGAGTGATTTAAGACTTAACATCTTGCAGCTTATATCCATTAATGATTAATTCTTTCAAGTGTTATGTAAGTATGTTAAGGCAGAGCATAAGTGCCTGGTCTGACCTTGGGGGTATTGGGAGTTGACTGAGAGCCTCCCTGAAGTCCAGCTCTGTTGTGGTCAGCAGGGTTCAGTGAGCTGCAGAAAGGTGATCTGTGAGGGCTGCAGGGCGCTGCACGATGACAAACACCATGCTTATCAACTCCAATGATGGCAAATAACAAGTGACAGAGGGATATTAATACAGTTGCCAGGGGGGTGAGGACTTGTCTGGACAGTGTGTGCTGCACTCAAGTGAAGCTTACAGACTCATTTTAAGGTCAGTTGGAAGGGATGATACTGCAATACAAATGAATATGAGGGACTGCTGCATTTTAAGCCACAATCCTAAAACTTTTGGTATAAATGTATCAATGATAAAGGCATCCGCTGCAGTAGTCAGTTTTTGTTTTGGGCAGATATTGATTTCCCAGTATTAGGCCTGACTGGGCAGGATCAGATATTGAGCGCATCTTTGTCCTTCAACTCACAGTACGACTGATTCATCCAGCAGTCAGACATAATGGGGTCTGTTAATGTCACAGTTTTAGGAGTCTGTATGCTACTATGCAGTGTGATGCAAACACACACATGCCAGCATGGTGGCTACGAACAATAATCCCAAACGAATTCCTCTCCCTGTTACACCCAAAACAATGACAGCAAATGAAAAAAAACACACACACAGACCTTGTGCAAACTCACGATCACAAAAGCAAAGGCCCTAAAACATATAACACATAGTTCATCACTAGAAACCGTTTTCTTGCCATCCCTTGTAACTCATCCATCTGTCACCATCTGCAAAGAGTAATCTCTAAAGAGTGCAGCCATCTCAGTGGAACGACTGTGTCGGTGTCTATTTTAGTGCACATATTTCTATACTAGGTCATGTGCAATTAATCTCCAAAACCGTCTGCTCCAGGCACCAAGAGTCACAACCACTTATCTGCTTTCATTTTGAAACCATAATCCTCGGTTATCAAAACAAAATAACACATCTACAGACGGTGGAAATAACACCCATAGTGTTTGAGATCAGTGAGAGTTTCAAGTTATTCTAATCCAGTGGCCTTTCGCTTGTTTGTAATTACTGAGTTTCCTAATCTGGGGAAACTAATCCGGCGGTTGACTTGTGGGGGATATTTACAAGAGCGTATTTGTTTATTAAATGAAAATGTCACAGGGCAATACTAGTCTGAGGGTGATGAAATAATGCAGCAAAATAAGGAAAACATGTTTCCACCAACAAGACTCCGTCTACGAAACAGCTGATGCTTCTGCATTTTCTTAATGCTCTCTTTTTTCCCCGCATGGTGATCTGCTTGCAGTCGTACCGCAGAGTTTGCCTCCACAATGTCCCTCCAGGACATCTTGAGGATGGAAATATTTCCGCTTGGTTTTGCCTGAAAATTAGGTTAGATCATAATAAGGCCAGTATTCCTGGATAAAGGTTTGGCCATGTCAGTATAAGCTCCTGCACTTGATGACATCTGCCTATTAATTAGCATCCCTGCGGCCTGTCTCCACAGTGGTGTGCTTCCACACTCAAACAGTAACTGAAAGATAAAAGCCACTGCAGCAGAGCAAAACACAGCAAAGATACCAAGGCTGGCAGTACATACAGATGAATTTGCAAACATTGAGTATATCACATTTGTGCAATAAGAAAACCATTAAAAGTTAAAAACAACAGAGCAGCTTAACATGCATGCATCACAGGATAAACTTTTGTACAAAGATTTGCCTTTGGTTTAAGGTGAAGTTTCAGCCCGCCCAAAGACAAAACAAACACAGACATGGTCACTGTTGGATGTACACGAGCAGGGGATACATTTGGGAGGGGAAGGGGGCGGGGAGGGGGCTTAACTTTACCAGATTCGCTGACAGCAGGAAGGGGGGAGGCAATGCCATGGGAAAAGGCGGAGGCAGCAGAGAAAGGGAGTGGGGCATTCTCACTGTCACCTATAGGCAGCGGGCGGAGCAGAGCAGAGCAGACAGAGCATT
Organism: Thunnus maccoyii; assembly: GCF_910596095.1. Taxonomy (NCBI): domain Eukaryota; kingdom Metazoa; phylum Chordata; class Actinopteri; order Scombriformes; family Scombridae; genus Thunnus; species Thunnus maccoyii. The sequence goes on from NC_056545.1 coordinate 20,019,263, forward strand.
ATGAACAGTTTATCATCCAGCAATTCCTCATCCAGCTGTAGAGACATGGGTGAGAGTTGACATACCAGCAAGGATGTTGTGAAGTAATGTTACCTAAACTTCTCTAACATACTTTTCTGATTTGATTTAAAGCCAATATGTGTGGTGTGTATCAGAAAAGACACTGTGGCAAACAGCAATAGACACAAGGTAATTTCTGTGTTATTTTGACTTTCTCCTATGTCAATCATCAGAAGATCATTTTGAAAAAACATGTAGTTTAGTGCTACACAGACAAATACACAGACGTCAGTGCAGATATGTAACTCCATCCTGTCTCTGTGGGAATCCTGGAACACGCACACATTTCTGCTCATGTGTACTTCAGCAGCCAGGCTGTCTGCAATGATCAGGCCAAGAGAAAGGCAGTCTCTGACACACACACACACACACACACACACACACACACACACACACACACACACACACACACACACACACACACACACAAACCTAGAGCATACATACTGTTTGTAATGGCATCTCACAGAAATATAGCAAAACGCAATCCTTTTGAATAAAAACAAAACAAAATTTTTCTTCCATATCCTGCTGCTTCCCGGTTTTAAATCATTCACTCTGTCTTCCATGCTTCTTGTATCAAATACAATCCTTATTCGCATCTATAAGCTATGTTCTTACCTCCTCCTGCAGGGCAGCCTCTGCTCCAGCGTTTGTTCCTCTGCTCCAGCTGAAGGCTGCGCTCCAAAGAGCGTTTCATCAGGGCCTCCAGTCGCTCCTGAACACAACACAATGATGCCGACTTTTATTTGAACTGTCACCCTTTGTACTTTTAATACAGAGCCATGTCTAAGTCACAGTGAAACATAAACATTTTTATGTATTTTGAGGTCCTAATAGGCTCCAGAGCCAGTGAAGAATTTGTTCACTCATGTAATATTTGTTCAATCAAGAAAAATGTGCAACCATTTTTAATTTAAAAAGGATGAAGTTCCAGGCAACTTTTAACATTTACATGTCTTCAAGAACATCTGCTACATGAATTGTGAATATCTGAAACCACTACTGATCACTACAATCTTGCACATGCACAAGACCAAAAACTTTGACAGATAGGCAACTGTGCAAGCTTAGATTTGACAGATCTTGATAATCTATTTATCATCTGACCCTCTCCTCTTCGAGCTGCTGCCTCCTCTTTTCTTCCACTGCAGCTCTGCGGAGCTCCTCTTTCTGCCTCTGCTCCTCCAGCCGCCTCCAGCGTTCCTCCACTGTGCGTTCATACTGTAGCCGAGCCCTCCGCTCCTTCTCCCTGATCAGCTGCTCCCTGGCCGCTGAAAGAGACAAGACAAATCTCTGCTACGGGTTCCGTGGAAAAAAGTATGAGTTGTACGAGTTAATGATGGACCAATGTTGTTGCCAGTAGCTTTTTGATACTCAAGCTGGTCTTGTAGAGTTCAGGATATATGCAACAGTAGAAATAAGTGCAAAATTCTCTTGAACATTTTTCTATTTTTTTTTCTTGTTAGAGCAGCCTCTTGTCGTTATCTGTCATTATTACTTGTGTATTTTACAGTGAATTTGATTTTGTGTTTCAATCCATGCCCAACATTATCACGAAGATAGAAGTCCCTGTCATCAGGAGGCAACTGCTAGAGCGGCAGGATTATCCGTGAGTGCGAGACCTACTTTTTTGTGAACTATTGTGTGTCACATCCTCTGAGGTGACATAGCTCATCATATCAGGAACTCACTGAGCTCAAAATTAATCTTCCACTGGCTAGCAAAGCCCTTCCATAAGCAATTAAACTGTAGAGAGAGATGTCATGACAAAAAACTTTGCAGGGAAACTGAACGGCACTGAAAAATAGAAACCTACAAGGCTAAAGAAAAGAAAAAAGTGTTTGAGATTTTAAAGTTAAAAAGCTCCTCAATTCATAAAATCAAATCAACCTTTTTAGTTGTTCATCATCACCTACCAAGGCTTCTCTCCCTCTCCTCGCGTCTCTCTTTGGCTAAACGCATCCTGTCGTCTGTCTTCATGTAACCCTCCACAGCTGAAAGATGAATGAAGGTGTCAGAGAACAAAAAATAAATAAATACAGGCAGCATCAATGCAGCAAAATTAAAAGAGAGCGAGAACGCAGTTTATTAGAATCAAACAGTGAGACTTACTTTGTTTACCTGCATGGTTGCTGCTGATGTTAGCCGGTAAGTGCGAAGGCGACGCATGTCCATTTATTTGCGGCTTCTTCTCTGTGTTAGACGGAGCTGCGATCACCATGACAGAAGGAGAAAGGGCACATGCAGTTTTGTCTAAAGAGGTATGACATCAGCGCCACAGGAACAACTTGCAGTGCTGCTTTAATACCAGCAGAGGGAAGGTTTCTTTAGCTCAGAGTAGAGCTTGCACTGTGTTGCAAAATGCCAAGGAGCCTCATGCCAAGGGCAAACTGCAGCAATACACAGGAGAGAGGAGGAAACTGTCCTCCATGAGATAGTTACTCAACACTTGCTGAGTGTCGCAGGTTGTGTGTTTTTGTTGTTGTAACCAGTATTCACTAATAACAGCTCTGAAACATTCAGTATTTCCTAAATACATATAGATCTTCAAATTCATATTGTACATTTTATAATATTTGTCTATTAAGTGTGTAATGATCCCAAACATTGAAAAGTGATTTTCCTCCAGATGAAACCACTTGGAAAGAGTGTGTGAATGAGTTATATGAGCAAGAGAAGATTACTCACTAGTCTTCCCAGTTCGGGCTGGGGAGTTGTGACTGTTTGTCGGAGATCTCTTTTCAGGAAGTAGAGTGATGGATGGGGGTGCCATCTTTTCACCTAATGCAGAAAACAAACAAAAGAGCACATAGAGTATTGATCCAAACAACCGGCTAATATCACAACAGTTGTAAATTGTGTGTGAATGAATAACTTGGCTGGTATACGGCGATTAAACTACAGTCACAGGATGTTTATGTGAGTGTAAGATGTTGGTGAATTAATGTTCACAGTTCACACACACACACACACAGGCACATCACATATCAACTCATGTACTGTGAAAAGCCTGTAAAAAAGAGACAAATAAGCTCCTAAATTGGAGTAAATATTCAAAGTTTGGAACCTTAGATGTCTTATATCAATATTAAATCTGTTAATTGTATAATACATGTAGCAATATAATATAAAACAATAATACGATTATATAATAATATAATAATATGAGTGGTAACAAAAAAATGAAATAAATAATACTGAGATAAATCTATTATGTAACATCGATATTGAGTTGATATGGTCTCCGAGTTTTATATCTTGACACAGTAGGTGGATCTATATCTCAGAAAGAGCAACAACCATGTGAAAAAGTTTAATTCCACAAATTCACTCAATCGATATGTGCATTGTAGACTAAACTGTCAACATAAAGTCAGTCACTTCACTTGATCAAATTAATTTCTCTCTTTCCAGACAGGAGAGCTGCTGCTGCTGCATTTCATTTTGCTCACTTAATCTAAACTTTTGTGCTCAACTGGCTTAACTAAATATATTACTGCAAACATTCATCATGCTTAACTTGTTTTCCATGATAACATCTTATTGATCTTTTTAGTGCCCCATGGGTAGATCCGTTTAATCATCTGTGGTGTGTTTACTGTAGCTTTTATGGCTTTGAGAGGAATACTGCTCATTCTCATTTATTCTCATTTGATTATAAGAACATATATTCTCTTCTTGTAAAGATACAGGCAGTGGAAAGAAAATTATGTGTACAAGGTGCTGCCATGGAGATTAGAAATGCTGAACTGCAACAGTGAAGTGAATTGCTCCTGCATTTGTCAGAGATTTTTAACATAGGTCTAAAAGTTCCAACATAATTAATGTATCCTCTTTTCCAATACATTCTCAATAGAGCAGTGTCCCAGTGTGAGGGGCTGGAATAACAGAGTCACTGACATGATTGTATCAAATTGATCATATTGACCTGATGTGATGCTTCCCTTCTCGCAGGCAGTGAAGGCTGAACTAACAAAGTGACAGAGTCACCTCTTATGTTGCTGTATAAAGACAACGACCCTGTCTTCATCCTACATAAGGGGTATAATAATGATACAGTATAATCCATGGGCCTGTCCTGTGTCATCACCATCAATCCAGTCTTCCCCTCTCTCTCTCTCTCTCTCCACCCTTTTGAACCCTTTTATCCGATTGAGTCGCGTCATCACCGAAAAAACGGCAACACACACATGCCCTGATTTTGCCGTGAAGTGACCGGACACTTAAATCTATAATGCTGACAGTCTATCTCCTTATGAGAACATGGGGCTACATCACACAATGACATGAAAAACAAACACACTTTCATTCGTGATAAATAAAACATTATGACTATTGATTTTGGTTTATTTTAAATGAAACCACTGCATTTTTTTTTTACCATGTTGCATCTTGTAATGCTTTGGGGAATAAACATAACAGTGTTTATAACGGATCATCAATGTAAAGCCAGGATCGTGCACATAAAGCAGCGAGAGGGAAATGGCAGTTGCGTCATTCGTGAGTCTGCAAACACAACAACACAGAGCCCGATGGATCAGAGATACAAACGTTACATAGATGCTTACCTGTTATTGCGCTGGATGATGTGACTGTTTTCGCCATGGTAGCTGATCAAAGGATGAATACACCCAAACGCGTGGACGCGCTGGCACCCAAAACACTCCGCAGTGATGCCAATGCAGCACAGGTATCCGTCCCCCACCACAGCAGCAGCAGCAGCAGTACGCGCAGCCACAGCGGACAAAAACAAGCACGCACCATTCAACTGGATGCTCTGTCTGAACTGAAGGTCATTATGAATGATGGGCAGGAGCGGGGGAGTCTTGTGTTGATGGAGGAGAGAGATGCTGAGACTGGAGCGGAGATGACGAAGCGCACAATAGAGTTTACAACCGACCGACCGCACCGTGCGTCGCAGCTTAAGCCCGCCCTGATACACAGGCTATTAACACATTACCGGTAGATGAAGAGATGGAGGAGATTTCCTCTCTGCACATTGCTCAATCAGGTCCAAATCAAATTTGTTGTCGTTTACAGTAAAGCGTGCAGAATTAGTGGAAACAGCTGGCCTATACGAATACAATTTGCACCATAATGCGGCAAATTTAGGCTACTTAGGCTATTGTTTCATGTTCAGAGGCTACAAAAAGGCCACAGGGAACTGGTTAAAATTGAGGTCTTAAGTCTCACTTGTAAATCTCAACAGATTTTCAACATTTCTTTGCTAAACATCCCGTTAAAATGCTGTTGCTATTTTATTTTCTGTTGGTTTTGAAAAGATCCCCCCCAAAAAAGAGGGCAAAAAAGACTCCTGGTTTGAAAAAATATTGCTGTCAGAGGGTTAAGTTTAGTGATACAGACAAATCTGTGCACTACCAGTTTCTGCTATCACAGCTTTCAAAATCTGTGACCCTATCTATGATATAAAAAAATACAGCAGTCACATCATCATTTTGGATAACAGCTATCAAAATACAGTGTGTGACCATGGTAAAACTCTTTGCAGTGGACACAGCTGTATTAACCCTGGGGCCTTGGGTTAAAAATGAGCTGTGGGCCCCAGCAACCCCCATTCTTCCAAATCTCTGTGCTCTGAGTGGATGTAACATTGTCTGTGAGTGCACCATCAACTTAAGTGCACGCTGCAGATTACACGTTCAGCTTTATTATATTTTGCCTGCAGTCTCAGAAACCAACATGTACTCATGTGTTGAAATATGACCTACCACAGGTTTATTGCATGTTACTTAGTTTGTGGTTATTTAGGAATCTGCACTAATATAAACTGAGGTAAAGGTTTAAAATTGAATTTGACATTTCCCCCCTGAACACAACAGGGACAGTAATGCCCTTATCATTTAATGTGATACTTTAGAGGTAGGAATCCTCTATCATATTACTACAAACCAATTAACACACAGTGAACCTGGGCACCTGCAGGGCCCACTTCACTCCAGTAATCCAGCTCTGGCAGTATTAATAAGCTCAAACTGCTTATCAAGTCACAGATTCTGATGGGTTACAGAATATGGCATGACACCCTTTACAACTGGGCATAATCATGTTTAGTTACACCAGTTTTGGCAGAATTTGCACAATTGATTAACTCATTACATTTTTTAATAATTGGTTTTTATGCATGGTTCAATACTACCACAAACTCTTCAAACAGTCAACACAACAACAAAAATCATGGACCAAACTGTGACAACATTTGCACTGCTTTCACACAAAAAAAACATTCAATGACTAAAGCCGATACTCGGTTCAAAACTCTTCAGTTTATGTCAAAAAAACTAACATGTAGCCTTTTCACATGGATGTTGTTCAGGATGATGTGTTTTTTGTTTGTTTGAGCTTTTTTGTACATGGTCAGTTTTCACTGTATTAGAGAATTTACAATACTTTTTTGTTTTCTTTGCAGCAATATCCTAATTTACTGTATTGATACTCTCTCATAATATTATAAAGTACTGTATTTTGTATTTACTTCATGACAAGAAAAGAAAAATTGTCAAAAATAAAACCTATTGAAACCTTTCCTGCTGCATTTCTATGACTTGTTCCTGTAGAATACATTGTAATACTCTCTATAGAGAGGTACAAATCTTACTGCATTTCATAATGCAACGTTTGTTTACTCTATATACACATTTCTTACACTATCAACAATTATAAACAACATATAGACATAAAAAACTAAAGATCACAAAGTGATTCAAAGACTTCCATAAAAAGATGCATCATGTGTTGCCTGCAGTTAGTAGTTTTTTATCTCAGTGTGTTCTGATTGACACTTGAATTGTTGTAAGTTGAAATCAAGTGTTAGTGTCTGCTCGAAGCATGTGCTTTTGTCCAGCAGTATGTTGGTAAATCTGACAGTGTAAAGAGTTTTGAAGATGTGGACTCAGTAACCAATTGTGAAAAAAACATCAACAACAAAAAAACTAATAATACCAATCCCCACCCCCACTCTGTAACTGGCCAGATTAACATCACCATTTCAAGATTCAAGAGATTTTATAGTCACATGCACAGCAACACAACAGATATAATAATAATTATAATAAAATGAGAGAGAAGAGAAAGGTATTGCACATTGATGCACAGGTGCAGGATTGCACAAAAGTGATGGATGATAAATACTTCTGATAAAAATATAAATATTGTCTAGCAAGAATGAGAGTGTGTGTGTTTGGTGGGAGTTGAGTAAGTGTGTGAAGAAGAGAGAGAGACACTGTCTGTGTGTGTGTGTGTGTGTGTGTGTGTGTGTGTGTGTGTGTGTGTGTGTGTGTGTGTGTGTGTGTCCCAGAGTTCAACAGTCTGCTGGTTTGCAGATAGAAGCTGTCTCTGAGTCTGTAGCTGTGGTGGTTGGGGTCCTTGCTGATTTCTCAAGCTTCCTCATGCTCCTCTGGATGTAGATGTCTTGCATGGATGGCAGTTCAGACATGGTGATGCTCTGAGCAGCTTTGATGTCTCTCTGCAGGGCTTTGGTCCTGCTTGGAGCTGCTCCCATACCAGGATGTGATGCAGCCAGAGAGGACACTGAAAGGTGCAACTGTAAAAGTTGCAGGGTAGCTATCCTCCCGTCAAACCTCTTCAGTCTCCTGAGGAAGAAGAGGTGCTGGCTGGTCCTCACCATCTCAGTGAGATCTTCAGGTCCTCGCTGGCGTTGACCCCGTGGAACCTGAAGCTGCTAATTCTCTCCACAGGTGTCCCCTGGATGTAGATGGGGGTGTGTGATTCCTGTAGCCTCCTGATATCCAACACCATTTCCTTGGTCTTGCAGATGTTGAGATGAAGGTTGTTGTTCTGACACCATGATGTCAGGGCTCTTACCTCCTCTCTGTAGGCCGACTCACACCCAATCATCAGGCCCATGATGGCAGTGTGGTCCGCAAACCATCATGGGTCAATATTTGTAAAAGGAAGTAAAAGGATAAAACTAAAACCTTCATTGTTTAATTTCATTGAAATTTCTACTGAATTTTGTTTCACAGTCTATGTTTATACATGCGTTACCAGTACCCACCAGTATAGACGTAGTGGCAGCAGAGATTGTGGAGTCACAGTCGATGACAGCGTATTTTTTATATACCATGAAAAAGACTGTGTCAGATAAATATGGGACTTGTAATTGCAAAGAAACTGTTGAACATGTGCTGATAGGTTGTAGGAGGTTCGGTTTGGAAAGAGAAAGACTGAAGGGCAGCAGGGTGGTACATATGAGAACGGACAGGAGCATCAAAGGTCTGTTAGAGACAGGGGACAAACAGTTACAGTTTGAAAGGGCTTTATTTGAGTATTTAGACGAAACAGGCTTAATATCCAGAATATAACGGCTTTAAAAAGGTTTGTTTTCTGTTGTTTGTTTGTTAGTTTTTGTTGTTTAAAGTCATGATGTTACAAATTCCGATACAGTAGGTGGCGGCATGCACCTTTAACGTTGGTTTGTAGTCCGCCAGTAAAACCAATGAAGAAGAAGAAGAAGCAGGAGAAGACGACGGCGACGACAGCGTAGAAGAAAAAGAGCAAGCGGAGGCGGAAGGGCAGACTGTCAGAAGGACGGAGCCGTGCGGTGCAAAGCTAGCTCAGGAAAGATGCTGACCAATATCTCTAACGTGCTGAGAGCTTGCGCTCAGAGGAATGTAAGTAAACTATTTTAAAGGTATATGTGGCTTTAGACCAACACTGCACTATAGTATCCTCCGAAACCTCCAAAACGTTTACTTTAAATGAAACTGTCGTCGTTGTTCTGACCTTGTAATGCCGAAGGATAGCTTGTTTGGCTAACACAGCTAAAGTCTGTACAAAAATCTGAACTCTTATATAGCTTCAGTGTTTTCGTTAGCAAAGGCCCAGTCCTTTAAATTTCCTTTAAGTTTCCTCTAAACTTCATATAGTTTGACTCTGGTTCGCATTATTGACAGACAGCTAGGGATGCTCTAATCAAAATTTACCTATGATATTAGTCAAATCACCTCAATTTTATTTGTGTCGTACTTTTAATACACAATGGCAGTTCAAGGTGCTTTTAGCAACATGATACAATCGTTTATAAGTACAGAAATACAACACTTAAAATGAACACCAAATCAAGCACACACACACACATTCACACACAAAATACAAATAAAAATAGAAAATGTCAAAACTTTGAAAAAGAAAAATTCATTCTCATTTATACTAACGTTACTAATGGTCCATTCTCATTCATTTTCCTATTAAACACAATGAGATATCTCTCCTTTGTTTCTTAAACTTCCAATATTTGTAGTCCAGTTTGATGTCATATCTAACATAATTAATAAATCCACTTTAAAGCCCTTTTATTGCATCTTTTTTCTGAGTTGGCAGATTCACTAGCTGGGAGGTCTCTGAGGATTTCACAAGCTGGCCCTAAACTGTGGGATGATTTAATACAATTATACTTTGTAATTGAAAACATAAGATTTTATCACAAAGGGAGAATTTACAAGATTTACAGTATTTACTAATCAATATCAACAACAAATCTTGCCATAAGGAATTCCCCAGAGCAAATTCTTATCAGCTTGAATTTACATCTTGATGTTTGTCTGTTGAGCTGTGCTTGAAAACAAAATACTTGAGAACTGTTTGTTTAAGTTAAGAGATTACCGTAATATTTCCCAATAAACAGTTGCAGATTTGAGGTCTGTGTATCGAACCTTAGTACTCTTTTTGGTACTGACCAAATTGTGTTTGTATCACACAGTACCAAACCAAAAGCTCTACTTCCAAATGTATTTATTCTCTGATTAGATTGTTCCTAGTTTAAATCAAACTTTTGCCTAAATTTACACCATTTTATTTGGACAAAGTTCTTGTACAGCTGCTTGTGTTTAGACATTTGACATTTGAGAATGTTTGGCTTTTTGTCAAATGATATATAATTTTGTAGAAAAGACATTTATATTTCCCAAAGCAAGGTATCAGAATATTGTTTTGGTATCTGTTCTTAAACTCTGATATATCTGAGCTAGTATTGACAATGTTCAAATGACACCCAGCTCTACCAGATGTTGGAGAAAGCATATCTGTCATATATCTGTCTTTTCTTTATCATCTTCTCTCTCATGACAGGTGGGTGCAGTGGTCGTGTCAGCGCGTACGTACGCTGACTTTACAACCCAGGCTACCTTTGAAATAAAGGTATGTTTCAAGCACTAAGTTGCATTTTGTACTAAACTGGTCAATGCACAAATGCAATTTATTTACGGGTATTTCCTTTCCTCTAGAAATGTGACGTCCACAAGTTGGATGAGGTCCCGGCCACTGAGGTGGTTATGACTCGTGAGGAGGGTCTGTATTACTACCGCACCATGCAGACCATGAGGCGTATGGAGTTGAAGGCAGATCAGCTGTACAAGCAGAAGATCATCAGAGGATTCTGCCACTTGTATGATGGCCAGGTTGAGTATAATTTTCATTATTTATACAAATATTAATGAGATTGACCAACCATGAGATGTTGACGCTCCAGCGAAAATATTAAATGATATTATTTAAATGTTGCAGAGATCCAAATACTTAAAAAAAAAATATAAATACATGTCAGAAAAAAATATTTCTATTAATTAGGATTCATTTTTATAGCACACGTCCTCATATGTAGTCCTACATAGACAACATATCAAGCTGTTTGTTTTCTCCTCGTAGGAGGCCTGTGCAGTCGGTATTGAAGCTTCAATCAATCTGTCAGACCACCTGATCACTGCATACCGCTCCCACGGCTACACCTACACCAGAGGAGGGACTGTGAAGGAGATCATGGCCGAGCTCACAGGTGAGTCCATGATGCTGAGAAAAATCTGAGTGACATTTTCAGTCACTTGATCATTTTCAGCTCCTTTCATGATTGACTTTGAGGTACAAATTATTTCTCTGTTTCTCTTTCCCCTCTGATGTCTGACATCCTCCCTGTATGTTTTTATTTTGTTGTTTGTAATCAACAGGGAGAAGAGGTGGTATTGCGAAGGGCAAAGGAGGCTCTATGCACATGTACTGTAAAAACTTCTACGGAGGAAATGGAATTGTCGGAGCTCAGGTACATCAATGAAGTTTAGTGGCAGGGTGTTCAAAACTTAACACCCTTGTGTTTCTTCTGCCGTATGGTCTCTGAACTCAGCCATCTTGAGCTGTTTATGAAAGGAGTGACAATAACATTTGGAAGTGCCGACTCACAAGTTGTGGGTGTTGTGTAAACATCAATCTACATGTACTACCAGTATGTTATTAGTTTGATGTGTTGTGAAAGGTCTTGTACGGGCTTTAGTAAACATATTTACATTACTATTGGTATTTTGGAAATACAGTAGAACTTAAGGAAGGTGACGCTGGTCATAAACATGTTTGTCTAAGGCTTCGTGTTCCATAACGGCCTGGCTGGTGGCCCAGTTTTGCTAGAAATATTATGGCAAGAAACCAGAAAGAACAAAATGCTTACCTCTCAGAAATTCTTGATATTATCAGTTTTCTAATGTCATAAGATGCCATTTAACTGAGACACCACCAAGTCTAATGACATTATGTTGTTGTCAGACTAATTTAAAGAGGGGATACGGTGAACTGAGGCAGGAGATTATTCTTTGTCACAGTAAGTTATCAAACTTATAAACAAGACTAGGTCAAAACCCAGTATATGGCAGGACCGTGTATGGTCAGTGTGTGAAATTGTGGTCAGTTTGTTACAGGGATAGTCAGTGGTAGTGTCTATAGTGTGACTTCCTGGATATTAAATGTCCATCTGTAATTTTGTAGTGGTCCCAGTAATATTTGTTGTTATAGTGTACTGTAGTAGCATATCACATGACATAGATAAGCTACATTTGAGTTGTTTGAGGCTTATCTCTGCCTGGTTACCGCAGTTACAGTCAGCACCTGCAGAGCAGCTGCCCCACACTAACCTGATATAACAGCTACATGAGTCGCATGTTTTACCAGCAAGACTCGTGTTTTAATGCTGTTGTTCATTGTTTATGATGTGAAAACATCAGAGAAATAAAAACCTTGCATCCCGGTATAAAAATCCAGTTATAAAAATCCAAATGCACCGCAGAGCGTCTCTCCTGCTGGCTGCTGACAGCGCTGACAGCTGGAGAATAGATCACACTGGATGGTAGAGGAGACAGTAGGGATGCTGATATGTGTCTTATTTAAACAGGAGTTTCGCTGACTTCACTGCATTTAACACCAGAGCTGAGAGCGTCAGAGCTCAAAGCAGGAAACACAGTCACTCTGTCGCACTGCTGTCCTCTGCACCCGTCATGTTGTGCCAGTTCATTTTGAAAGAGCAACAGCAAATAAAGAAACTCCAACACTCAGCTGACCGACCAATGCTGAAACTCACTCAGTCACTCACTCACAGACAACTGCAGTTATAGGGTTGGTCACAACTTACTGGCTTTACAAAAAGTGATAAAAAGGCCAGATTATTCTATATGATGCTGTTGTAATGAAGAAACTTTGCAACTGAAGCCTTTTTTTTTTTTTCTTGCCGAATTTTAAACTTCTATGAAGGGATTTCAACCTTCGGGCTGATGAACCCACTGAAATGTGTAATGTCAACTTAAGATAAATATTAAGATCAATACACAGTAATATAACCTCAGACATCTCTTAATTCTCCTCAGGTTCCCTTGGGTGCTGGTGTAGCTCTGGCCTGCAAGTATTTTGGCAACAACCAACTGTGTGTCTGTCTCTATGGTGACGGTGCCGCCAACCAGGTATGACACAGAAATCACAGCGGTTTTAGTCTATCTTTGTTTAATTACTGGATGTCTTTGGGATCAGTAGCAGATTCATTCAAAAGTAGGTACACCCCAAAGATCAAACTGTCCCTTTAAGTTAACATATTGAAATAAAATGCTCCCTAACCTGTCTATTTAAAACCTCAAATATGTAAATCAATTATAGTTTTAATGTAAGCTAACATTGTCTTTAAAAAAAACAATAAAGAATGTGAAATAATACCCTTTTGCCACATTAGAAAATCTTTTTGTGAATTTCCCAGGGTCAAATCTTTGAAACCTACAATATGGCAGCACTCTGGAAGCTGCCCGTCATCTTCATCTGTGAGAACAACAGGTATGGCATGGGCACATCAGTGGAGCGAGCTGCAGCCAGCACAGACTACTACAAGAGAGGAGACTTCATTCCTGGTCTCAGGGTACTGTTCTTACTCATGTCTTTAAACCTTTTTTTCACTGATAAAACCAACCATCCAATAGTATTTATATACGTATCATAACTTTGTTATTGTTATTGAACAAGATATCTCTGGTGATAAAATCATCATAATATTGCTTTGAAGAAGATTGTCTGCCAAATGAATGTAATGTAATATAATACATACCTAGCACCACTCATAACAATCATTTCATCTAACTCAGCATAAAAGGGTATAAGTGTATCGCTCAAAATGAGTTCATCACTGATTAATTTTGTCCACCTGGTAATAACAGTGTCCTGGTGATGTGAAATTTGATAAGAAAGTGTTTGTTAGTTGTCCTTGTGCTGTTGATCAATAAGAAATGGGGATATTGTTTTTGTGTCCAGGTGGATGGGATGGATGTTCTGTGTGTTCGGGAAGCAACCAGGGTTGCAGCTGAGCACTGCCGAGCTGGGAAGGTAAGTTCAAAAACATTGAGTTATATTAGTCAGGAAACATGGTTTTCATTTGCTACTTAACTAAATTATTTTTGTTTTTTCTCTCTTTCATCAGGGTCCTGTTCTCATGGAACTTCAGACCTACCGCTATCATGGACACAGTATGAGTGATCCTGGTGTCAGGTAAAAGCTCAGCTCAGCTCATCTCTTTTGTAAATGACTTTTCTCGTTTTGTTTTGTTTTTTTTAATTAAAATTTTAGCTGTAACTGATTAATTCTTTCTTGATAACCTTTAAAGCACGTTTTACACAGTCTGTATGTGTACTACAAGATATATTTGATAATAATCTGACCTCCAAATGTTATCCTCCCTGTGGTGCTGCCCCTTGCTTCTGCCACTGTCCCACAGTAGTCTTCATGTCACTCTCCTTCCTGCTGTAGTCTTGCCCTGACCACAGCCTAGGGATGGACAGAACACAGACACTAATATTGGTGTTGACTATAGCCAACTAATGGCAGTCTTGACTTGATACTGGAGGAATTTCTCAAAGTTCTGATGAGAAACCTGAACACACCAGAAATAATAGTAAAGTTAAATTTTGCTCTATTGATACGCAAATGAATGTTATCTTCATGTTCATAGTGGTTAGTAAAACTACTTTGATGCTTGTCATCAAGATTTTCAAATACCTAAATTTGCTTGGATTTGGTGTCAGCTGTAAAAAAATTTTAAAAAGGTGATTGTATTAGTGCATCCCTACAACATCCCTGCACCAATCTCTCCCCTCTCAGCTACCGCACACGTGAGGAGATCCAGGAGGTCCGTAGTAAGAGTGATCCCATCTCCATGCTGAAGGACCGCATGCTCAGCAACAACATGGCCAGCGTGGAGGAGCTCAAGGTAGCAAATATTTTCAGTTTGAAATATAGAAAAATGCTGCTACACAAGATTGCCCACTGAATTTCTGTATCATCCTTAGCATTTAAAAAAAAATGTATTTATGTTTTGGGGGATTTTCAAACCTTCTTAATCCAAGAGTCTCACGAGGGATTTCCAACACAGGATTGTTCATTTGAATGCACTTAAAGTGTAAGTAATGGACAAAATCCACAGTCCTCGTTTTGAGCAGAAATGTATTTAAAAGTTTATCTGAATCATATGAGGCTTCCGCCATCTGAGTTAGTCAAATAAGTTGAATATCTTCCACATTTACAGTCTTTAAAGTAAAAAAATTCCCTATTTGTGTCTTAACGGACTTTTCCTCTTCAGCTGGAGTGGAAGTATAGTAACAAAAAGAGGGAATTTGGCACTAAAGACTAAACTTTGAAAGATATTGATGTGGTTTGACTAATTTGGACAACTGAAGCTTCATATTATCTTGAAATAAACGTTTAAATACGTTTTGCACAGAAGGAGGCTTGTGGATTTTGTTCCCCATCACTTACATTGTTAGTGTATTATGAAGGGATCTTCTAGGAGGAAAAATTACAACAAAAAAAAAACATGTGTCAGCGTTCATTTGGGCACCTGACTATTGTTTTAGGACAGCCTTGAAAAATTGTGACCTTATCCTTTTAATGACTGGAATTAATTTGTAGCTAAGGAAATTGAATCAACTCATTACAGAACTATTTAGCTGAAAACCCTTTGAAGTGGTCATGAATATAACTGGCCACATTAAGAACAACGTAGAAGTGCAAAATACTTTTATGTTGTTATACAAAATATCATATAAAATACATACATATACATATACAATACATTATTTTCTAAATCTATGTGTTACCATAATTGTGTGTAATTATATTTATTGTATTTGTTCATCTTTATTACTTTACTTGATTGATTGTACAAATGTGTGGCATGTGTCATAATTCAAATTTAATATAACTTTCTGTCCAACCTGTGTTGTGTCTGTAGGAGATTGATGTTGAGGTGAGGAAGGAAATTGAAGACGCTTCTCAGTTTGCCACCACAGATCCTGAACCCCCACTGGAAGACCTGTGCAACCACCTCTTTTCCAACAATCCACCGGTGGAGGTGCGGGGCACGAGCCCGTGGGCCAAGCTGAAGTCTGTTAGCTAAAGTTTTTACATCACCTCATCCACTATCCACTCTTATTTCATATATATATATAAAACCCCCCCTTGCCGTAAACACATATGTCATATATTGTACCAGTGCCTCAGACCCAGAGCTTGAAGCATCAAGTCGTTTAATTTCAGCCATATTCACAAAGATGTCCAGATAATAAAACAGTTGACAAGAATATTGAATGGATAAACCTTTTTTTAAGTTTGTGCTAATTTTCTTGTTAGTCCCTCCTCTTTACATTACTGCTGTTGACACCAGACATCAGTGCTCATTATTCTACCTTCAGAAAAATCATTTACTGCTGTTAATTTTTTGCTACATAAATTATCACAGTTAACACAAAGCCAAACAGAGGAGTCTGTAAGTCAGACGCAGCAGTAAATTGGATAAACTCCACATGGTTTCAGTGTTCAAAACAGCCTCAAGTGTGATGCCAAATTCTCATGAAATTTTGTCGTTTTTTGTTGTTGTTAGAATATTGAATGTTGGGCCGACTCACTCATGGATGAAGTACATCCACCAAAAGTTATAAAAAAAAATAATGGCAGTGATGAATTTGTTTTAAAGGTTGAATTACAAGCCAAACCTTTTAACAATCTTCCTGTGATCCTGCTTCAAGTTGTAAACATGAAAAATGTTTGTAGCTTTCTGCAGCCCCATTTTCTTTTCTTTTTTCTTTTCTTTAAGACAGACACTCAAGAAATGGCTGTATTTAAAGTTCTCTTAAAATGAAGCACTTAACTTTTAACTTAATAAGGTTTTGTAAATCCAGCCCCAGGTGAATATATTTAATTGATCCTAAATTTGCGTGTTTGATGATTACCTCAGGTCACTTTGACGCGCATCACTGTTCATCTCAAAAAGAAACTGTCTGACCTGTAAAAAATGGTTTTGTACTCTTTATACTTAAGTGTACACGATAAATCATTCAGTTGGGGAAAACAGTTTTTGCCTTTTTTAAATTTAATTCCTTGTAACAGACAAGACAAAAAGGCAGCAAGGTAAATATGTCTTCGCATGTTTTTCTCTCAGTATATTGTATCTAAGAAAGAGGAAAGAACACTAAGGGAAGAGTTTGAAATATTTAAATTTATCTTGCCAAACCAAACATGTGCCTGGCAGATCTGGTCTTGTTTAGAAGAAGAAGAATGTGTCGTTTGTGTCACGCTAGAAGCTGAGCAGGTGATTCAATGCAACTAGATGTTTGAAGACGTGTTCAGAGTGTGTTTACATTCATTTGGTTATTTTGCAGGTGCCTTTTTGAGTTTCATGTTGCAAACATTGACAGTTCATTTATCTGGAGAAGCTCTCGACTGGTGCTGAACATACTTGAGGATATTTATTATCCAGAACTCATCTGTTGCCTGCAGTGAATGTAAACACTATGCATTCATGAGCTAAGCTTCACGGTTCGCATTCATTTTCTAAATCAAAGAAAGATGTTGGGTTAACTATTGTTGGCTCAACTAGTAGCTTTATGTGCTACTTATGTTGCATGTTTAGCTTCAGAGGTGTTTTGTGACTGTAACACGTCAGCAGTTGTATTTTAACAGCTCAAATATGCAGGGATACACAGACATTTTAAACTTCAGTTATTAAATAAAATTTCACATTGGTTTTCAGTTAGTGGTATTCATAAACAGTGTAACTATGCTTTAAAGGATACCAGAGGGGAAGTATCTTTTCTCTGTAATGTGAGAAGTGTTTAGACAAATAAGAAGACAGACTTAAATTTAAAATGTCAATACCTGTCGTACCGCAACTGAAAATGCCTACAGTATGAGTATTTGTAAACTGTTACAGTGAAGGAGGCAGATTGTGCAAGGAAACACTCCATGGAAACATTGGTTTTATGTGAGCGCCATTTTAATAAAGTCTGTGAGGTGCTGTCTTTGTCCTCTGTCTGAATATTGTTCAAAACTTGACAATGTACTTTAGTGAATAGTGACCAATGCATCTTACATTTTCAGTAATTGAGTTATTGGTTTATAGGGCATGGCTTTCAACTTACATTCAACTTACATACTTTTAAAATTGTTTTGTTTTTGTCATTTCGCAGAGCAGAGGTGATATACAGTTTATATGACATTTTGGCCTGCATATATATATATACGCCTAGAGTAGCTGACGATCAAAGGACAGCACACAACTGGTCCAAAGTTCAATTAATTTTGATTTCTCATAGACTGTATTTATGGTTTTAACTTTTTGTTGAGCAGCCACATAATAGGACAAAGAATCCGCATCTTGTGATAATAGTATTATTAAAAGTGTAAAACTAAATGTTTTTCACTGAGATAATTACATAATCAAGTTATCATCTTGAGATATATCAAAAGTAATCAGGAAATGTTACAAAGAACAATGGCTGTTTCTCAGGTTCTGTACTTTAGGCAGCTGTAATAAGTGATGTTTTACAAAATATTTAATTTCAGCCTTTTCTTAGATTGCTATCATAAAGGATAAATTATAACATTTATATATTGTACAACAGTTAAAGTAGAAATGTTTGTTAAAGGCTGTTGCACAAATTAGCTTGTTTGGTTTTATTTCAGTCCTTTGCAGTGTGTTCAGAGGGTTTATCAGTCTCACAACAGGTTATTTCCATATAATTAGACTCCATCAGCTGATTTATATCAAACTGATTTATGTTTTTAACATATAAATGAGTGTTAATATAGTGATAGGCACTCATTTCATAGCAGGTCGTTCCTTTTTTGTAAAAAAAAAAAATATATATATATATATATATATATATATATTTGATGTACTGTATAATTCCAACTGACACGGTACAATTTCGTTTTTAATTACAGACTAACTAACAGCAGATGAAGATGAACTAGATGAGCTGCTTTTTTATTTCATTCATCTTATTTCACATCCCATTAATGAGTCCTATATGCACAAATACATTTTTTCTCACCACTTTTGTACAGGTGAGAAATTACACGGGCAATTTAATGTTTGACCAAAAATAATAGTAATAATAATAATAATAATAGTAAGTTCCAGACCTCTGCATATTTGTCCAAATAAATGTCCCCAACCTGTCTGTTCATGTTGGGAGGTAACCAGTAACCAGACCAGAGAGACAGTTTGGCTGTGAAGAAAGAAGACTTCAGTGTGACATAAGGAGGCGCATTAGTTTCTTTGTGCCTCCAGATGCTGAACATCGTCTCCAACATACTGGGGGCATGCGCTCAGAGAAATGTTTGTTGTCTTGCTTATTTGAAATACCTGTTCACATTCATGTCGCGACTGTGTCAGATAGGTGTTGATTGATTGATAAGTGTTTTTGTCTCGTTTTTAAATATATCTGTAATTGACTGCTAACAGATAACACAGAGAAACTCTAAACATAAGACAAAACAACAAAAACAGATAAAATAGAACATAACATGAAACAGTAGATTAATATGGGTATCAGGGTGACATTAATTGGGTTAAATTGTTTTACACAGATCCCAAGTCAAGAGTTAGGATCAGTGGTAGAAGTTTTTTAGTCATTGGAGGGGAGATGCATTGTCACAAGTTTTATTTAAATAGCCCTATTTCCAGGCAACATATTGTTATTATTTAATTTCTGCACTTATGAAATGCACATTTCAGGCTCATTTTCAGGATTCAAAATTGATGAAGGAAAATCAGAGGCAATAGTGTCTCTTATTTGGTCGTTATTATTTGGAGGAATAGAACAGGGCTGCAACTAATGATTTTTTTCATTATTGATTAATCTGACGATTATTTTCTTTATCAATCGATCAATCATTAATGAAAAAAGGACATTCCCAATTTCTCAGAACACATGAAGATGTCTTCAGTTCAGTTCAGTCCAGCTTATTTTGTCTGACTAACAGTCCAATACCTTAAGATCTTAAGTTTACTGTCATATATGGCAAAATAAAACAATATATTATCACATTTAAGAAGCTGGAACCTTTGGAAATATATGGATTGGATAATGTAGCCTAAATGTATGTAAAATATGTTACTTTCAAATAATATTTTCACTGCCCATAGCACAGTGACCCTGTTGCAGTGTATCTGTGGAGGTTTGATAGAGCTGTTGTTTGCTGCCAGTGACTCAATGATTATTTCACTACAGCTGAAACTTCTATTTGTTCCTGTATCCATGGATGTGCCATGGTGTTTTGGTTGAAGAGGCTAACTCTGTGTTGTTGCAATTAAAGACTGAAGAGTGTGTGTGCCTCACTGTGTTTATTTCTAGGTGTTGTGATCTGTGTGAAGTGATACACTGTGGAAAGATGCAGAGAAAAGAGGAAATAATTGATTGCTGATCTTTTCTCTGGGGTGGCAACATTCTTTATGACTGAACCTGGAATTGGGGGAGTAAAATACTTCTGAATAGTTTAGTTCACAGAAGGCAACAGTGGTTTTCTGCATCTGGTGGCAGAAACATTACTTAATATGAAACATGTTAAAGCAAACTAATATTTAGTCATTATTGAAAATCCATCTATTTCATTCTCTATTTTGATGTTTAAATACACTATTTCATTCTGGTTCACTTTTTAAGGAAAAATATAAGAATTATAAGGTATTTTCAAGTGAAGAAAGTACACAGGAAATGAAGAAAAACTATATTTTATTTTGCATACTTTTTTGCACCATTCATGCACCAATTTTCACATAGTTAAACACACAAAGACATATGATGCAAGCATGTGAGACTGGATCAGGATTGTTCCTGTCCTCAAGTTTGAAACACTTTTTTTTACATAAAAGTAGGATTTCGGCTTCTTGCAGCAATATTCTGGACATTCAAAATTTAATTCCTTCATTTTTGGGTGGCAATAAACAATGCTATATATTCCTCTGATCTGTTAATAAAAATCTAAACATGTAATATAATATCTATTGTACATCATTTAAATCTAATATTGATGTTGAATATATATTTATATGACATACATAAACACATGCACACAAACACAAATACACACATCAGAGAGAAAGTTCTATTCTGACATCACATCTAATTGTGATTGTGACCTGTCATAGAACATTTTTATTCACCAACTGTAGAATCCAGCACTTCAGTCACTTGTAGATCGAGCTGAGAGAAAGTTCTCAAAGTGGTTTCTCCTTGTTGACAGTTTAGTGGTGTTTTTCTAATTCTCATGGATAATCGCAAGACATCGAACATGTTCCATCGATTCTGGAAGTGGGCACAGAGGAAGTGCAATGATGATGATGTAAGTAACCAACTCTACAAATTTCTGACCTTCCTTCTGTTATTGTCTGAAAGTTTTCCATGGATGCATACAGAGCAGTTGATTGCTCTAAAATGTTGAAGAATTATCATCTTGTCAAGAACTGAGTCAAACTAGATCAACTCAGTGGTTATTCCTGATTTACTCAATTATATTATTGTTTTTTGTTGTTTTTTTTTGCAGCAAACTGGGAGCCAAAGAAGACAGGTGGACCCTGATGGCTTCACCAGTGAGTCCAGGATCCTGGACACACAGAGGGCTAGGAGGGATGCATTGATTGAACATGCAGAAAGGCTGTGCAATATGGAGAAAGCACGTAATGATGCTGTTCTGGAGAGACTGGGACTCTCCAGACAAGACGTCACCCAGCCTTCACCTCCACCACCAGCTGCTTGCAGAGGGAACCCAAAATCCTCTCTGCATCGAAGAGGGAGACTCAGCCCTCTTCGAAATGCACCTCGCCTGAATGCAGAGCATCTCAACAGGCACCAGAGGAGTCCTGAAAGTCTGGATGAGGAGGACACCTTCTGGGATGAGGTGCTTCTTGGAAGTCAGATGGCTGTCCATGCTTTTAAAGAGGCTCAAATGGCAGACAGAGACCAAAGCCCAACTGCTTCCATCAGTTCTGTGTACAGCCTCAGCTCAGTAGATACTCACACTCCCAGTGAGCTGAGGGAGCTTTCTCTGATGGGAAACCCTGTTGAGGTGACGCCATTGAGACCTACTCCTCCTCCTCCTCGAACGACCCCTCTAACCAGAAGAAGAGTGAGTCGTCTCCCTGTGCCTTCCTTTGCAGCAGGTCAGTACTGTCAAGAAAGACTGTTGTTTTTTCTCTCAGGTTGAAAAACAGATATGGAAACATAGGTAATGATTTGAATATAGTTAAGTGGTAGTAATTTGAGTGATTTTTTTTTGTTCATTTCAACAGGTAAGGAGGCTACAAAGAAAGTTGAGGCTATTGTGGAAAGTCTAGAGCGCTTCCAACTCAGCTCCATCCTTTCACCTCGACCCCCAGCGACAGCTAAGAAGATCCCTGCGGTGGTCAAAACGGCTGCCAGGAAGATCCCTGCAGTGGTGCCAGCAGTTGCCAAGAAGACCTGTGATCCTGCAGTGGAGCCAAATTCACAACCGCAGGGGTCTTCCACGATGGCGCCTTTGGCTCCAACCACTCGAAAAGGTCCTCAAAACAAAAAAAGAGGATCTCGACCTGGGAAAATTCTGCGCCCTGCAAAGGCTTTCAGTGGAACTGGTAAGTTCCTCTATACACATCTTGAATAACTATCAAGTTTTTGTAGAGTTATGGCACCTACAGGAAGTACAATACTTTGAATGAAAACAAAGGTGAGTAACGAACAAAGTTCTGTTTACCAGGCAAGAAGACCACCAGTGACTGCAGCCGCCAGACTGCGAAGGATGAGAAGGATGAGTTTCAGCCGTTGAGTAACCCTGTGGAGAGTCTGTCACTCTCCTTCCAGCTGCTCTCCTCAGACGACTGGTAAGGTACAGACAGAGAGCAGTCTGTTGTACCAGCTCACAGAATGCTTGATCTCATGTCAGTGTTACATTGCAACTAGATAGTTTGACATGAAATCTGTCTCTAAAGTTTTAGTTTTTAGTTTGCAATGCATCAATGTCCTCTGCTAACAGCTATTTCACAGAACTTTAGTGTGCAGCCAGTAAACATTGTGAGCTGAAACTTGTATCAGTTGATGCAAAACTAACCATAAAGCATAAAATTACAGTTATTTAGGCCTATACTTTACTTTCAAACTGAGCAACATTTGCAGTAGTATTACGGGTATTTGTGTCATTCCTGAAGTGATGTACATTGCTGTTAATTAATTCTTGTCATGTAAACATACAGGATGAAGAAAATGGAGGGCTTGAAGACACTTCGCGTTCTGGTGAGGCACCATCCGGAGACCCTGAAGACCAAACTCCACGAAGTGTGTTTGGTCCTCATAGAGGAGGTATTGTAGACACTTTCCTTTTTCTCTCATCTTTTTTTGTTCCATGAATTTATCATGTGTCTATGAATGTGCACAATGCTGATAATGTTTATTCCCACTATACAGGTGAAAAACCTGCGCTCTGCAGTGTCCTGTGCGGCTATGAACACCTTAGGTGATCTATATCTTCATCTCCAAAAGATAATGGACCCTGAGGTGGAGCGAACAGGCCGGGCCTTGCTGTTGAAACTGGCACAAACCACAAATGCTTTTATTCATCAGCAGGCCAATCTTGCACTGGACGCCATGGTGGAAAATTGCAGCTATGGTCGGACTCTCAGCGCTCTGTTGAACACAGGGCTGAGGTAAGAGGAGAGAAGAAGTGCCATTTATTTTATTGGCAGAAGCATACTGATAAATGGAATTATATGAAACCTAGTCACTTGATGTGTTTGTCTCATATTCCCCTGTATTTGTCCTTCCTCAGCCACCTTTGTGTTGCAGTAAGAGGGAGCATGGCACAACACCTGCACCAGCTGGTTGATCGCTGTGGAACAGCTCACATCTTCACATCAGGGAGAATCTTCACTGAGCGATTCTTCACTGCTGTCTCCAAGATGTTTGTGGATTGTGCACCAGAAGTGAGGTGGGTCATCAAATTTTATATATGTAGTTTACAAGATTACTCTTGTTTGTTCTTTTTGAGCATTCCACTAAATGAGAAATGTATTCCACTACAGGCATCATGGACAAATAATCCTGCAGGAACTGGTCCTCCACAAGGATTTTCTGAGCCTTTGGACAAAGATCGTCCCAGAAAAGGATCGACGTGCCCTGGACAAGATCTTAAAGGCCAAGAAGTAATAATGGAAGAGATCTGCAATATTGCAATATCTCATAGATATACATGAGATATTGCAATATTGCTATTCCATTATTACTAAGATCATATTTCTCCCATTAGCTTCCTGTAAAATCCAGAATTTAATGTAAAATCCTTCCCCTCACCTACAAAGCCCTTAATGGTCAGGCACCATCATACCTCTAAGAGCTCATAGTAGCCTATTACATAACATAACTAAGGGCTGGCCAGGCTAGCCTTGGACCAGCCCTTAGTTATGCTGCAATAACCCAACCGGTCAAAGCTAGACCTGCTCTATTTGAAAAGTGCCCTTAGACTTAACTTTTATTAACTTTATTATTGTATAAATAAATAAATAAATAAATAATATATAAATAAAACTGAACTGAATTGAATTGAATTAATAAATGCCTCATGAACAAATTTGCTGTCTTTTCAACCATTTTTGAAAGATGGTTCATGAATTGCCTTAAAAAATAACTTGCAGTACTGAGAATACAGCACAAAACAAACACATACTTAAGCTTCTCTTTAAATTGTGAATCATTCAAGAAATTGTATATGGAATAAGGCCCAACAAAATATATAGGGTGTACATTTAACATGGAGTCATGCAAATATTGAAAATAAATGTTCATGAATATAAATTTTCATAAAGTTGCTCATGAAAATGCAAAAAAATACTTTGACAGGAAAATAACTTTCTTATAAAGTAAAGGATATAACTCCCATGTGGTTTTAGAGTCATTTGATACAAATGTGAATGATGGAATGAGAAATTTACAGAATCAGGGAGATCATGGCAAAGTTGTTTATTCTGAAGAAAATCATTTAAAGGTTGTAGCACATGCAAATTTGATAACATAAGGTCAAAATCAGAGAATAATGGCCAGGGCACTACTGGTTTTAGAGAGAGGTGATATTAAGTGCTGCAAAATAATGAGTGTCCAACATTTCATAACAATTCAACAGAGAATCAGTCCATTACTGATACTCATTAATTACAGTCTAAAATAGTTGGTGATTAATCAATGAATCCGCAAGGATGAGAACACAATTACAGAATAATAAAAGTACAACAAGTACAGACAAGCTGTGATAAGAAGAAAACTAAAGCAACACATTTCAACTGCTCGGAAGAAGTGGCAACTGATATAATGATGATGACATTTATGATATAACGATAAAAATGATAAAGTATTCAAGCTACATAAAGGGACTTAAATATATGGTATATACAGACATGTAGATATCTGGTAGGGTTGCTACAGGGTCCGCTGCCATAGCTCGAAGTTAAATACAGTCCAAAGATACAGTCCAGACATGCAATGAAGAGAATGAACAAGCTATCTAAACAAACATTTCAGATTACACTTTCAAAATCACTGAGGAGAGTCAATAAAGAGCAGCAACAGTACTGAGACAGAGAAACAAAGGTTGTTTTGTCTTCAGGAAGTAAAGGGAAGAACATGATAGAGGATACAGTAATGGTAAAACTGAAAAAATAGGACTTGATGTGCATGCAGGAAATACGTAGCAGAGAGGCTGGACATGCAGCTGAGAAAATATGCTCTAAAAGAAACATCTGTGTTGAGTTATGGAGGGAGACGGCAAGGCACAAGATGATATTTATTTAACTACATATGTATTTTGTTGCCTGTTAATTGATAGGGTTAATGGAAAAGGAAAGGGGCATCATGAGCTAATTAACTCCAGAGGGTGGCAGTAATGCAACAACATGCACGCAGAAGAAGAAGAAGAAGAAGAAGAGCAGGAAGAAGGCGTCTCAAATCCCTGGCAGAAAGACTGAAACACATTGCCAGCCAGTGGCTACGTGCTCTCAAAGGGACGGCACTATGGAGATTTTTGCCCACAGTAATGTAAAGAAGGAGCTTTTCTGCGCTCTGTGCGCTGCTCTCCTGCTCCTCTCCACGGTGACATCTGCAGAAGAAAGCGCTCAGGTGAAGAACTCCCAGTGTCACAACTACGCGGGAGGACACGTCTATCCTGGAGAGGCTTTCCGTGTGCCTGTGTCCGACCATTCCCTTCACCTCAGTAAAGCCAAGAGTGAGTTCATAACCTGATTTTATCCATAAGTGGCAAGTTAGTATTTGCAGAGTGAAAGTGCGCAGTGATTTTCTTGTCTTAGACGCAGCGGCCGCAGCAGCAGCTGCAGCTCCAGCATGGTGCTGTCAGGACAATAGAAACAAACTGTCAGGGTCTGTTTGCAGCTTGTGGTATAATCTGAGTGGTTGTGTCTTATGGTTTCATTCTCATGTGATAGTTTAAGAGGTTAAGGTCACTTACACATTAGGCCTAACTTTTAATCAGATGTTTTTTGTAGGACACGTCATTCTATGAAATTCATTGGATTGTGTTCCTCCCACCGCCCCCTCAGCACATGACTGTGTGTGGCATAGCACTAACACTGGCTTATACAGACATGTTATCACCAGGTGGTGGGACTTGTAAACTATTACTAGAGGTATTCATTAAACTCCATATAATATAGGCCATATAATGTATATGCCCTATAACAAATGCAAGTCTTTGAGGGCTCTGTTCCTCTGCAGTTTTTTCTCTGTTTGTCATGTGTCATCATAAGTTTTGAGACTTTACCCCATGCGTCTGTGCACCAGCAGCCACTGGCCCATGCTTACAGTGTGCTGCCCATTGTATTTGAGACAAACATAATGCAAACTGATGTAATGTGTACAATGTGGGAGAGGAAATGTCATATGGCATAGAGAACAACTGAAAATAGATTTATTGACCACAATCATAGTAGTAAAATGCTTATAAGCTAATTTGTTCTTCTCAAGGACTTGCAACACTGTAAAATGCTGACTTTTAAAAAAAAAAGTACAATGTTTCAAGCTGTATGGGCTCATCTTCATCAGCTAGAGAGGCAACAAAAAGGCCTCTCTACCCGATGAATATTTTAAAAGAGAATACTCTACAGTGTTGTGTCCTCAGGAAGCCGAAATTATCTACAAATATTTTGGACTCTTGACAAGACAGGATGTGCATGTGTTCTGCACAATGATTGTGAAATGCTTTGTCACCATCTCCATACACTGTGCGTAGGGCATTTATGTATAATACAATTGTGAAAAATAGAGAAGACAGTGAAAACACAGTAAATCTAGGCAAAAAAAAATAATGCAAACAAAGAGCTAACGTGTGTACAGAGCAGTAAATAGTACAATACAAGTAAGTGATTAAATAGTGGATATGGAACATATATATAGAATATGAAATGTTGATCAATATGGTTCATGCGAATGCAAAAAAACCTGAATATAAACATTGTAATGGATAAAAATAAAGACATAAGTTGAAAAATGAATAAATTAAAGTACCTCTGAGAATTATGTTAGATATGTACACTTAACAACCTTCTGGTCTCAAAACTTACTGGAGTTAAATAGGGCTGCAACTAATGATTATTTTTATTTTTGATTCATCTATTATTTTCTCGATTTAATCAATTAGTTGTTTGGTCTGTAAAATGTCAGGAAAAGGTGAAAAATGATGATCACTGTTTACCAAAGCCCAAGGTGACGTCCACAAATGTTGTTTTGTCCCGACCAACAATCCATAAACCAAAGATATTCAGTTAGTTTACTATTGTAGAAGACTAAAGAAATACTCATACTCATATTTAAGAAGGTGGATCCAGAATTTTTTTTTTCTCCTATTTTTCTTTTTTTCCCAAACAAAATGATTATTTGATGATCAAAAGTCTAAAGATGCTGAAGATTATCAATCTCAATATGGCATTTAAAAGCTTAAGCACTACTGTAATCTCCCATTTACCCCCCCCCACCCCCCGGCATTTTTTTTCTGAAATACATATTGTATGTCACATTCAGTGATTTGCAGTAATCTAAAGCATGAGATTTATATTCCAAATTACATATACAGTAAGAATTCCTGGTTTGATAAATCTTTATATTTTTCCTGCTACTCTTTCCAGTTTCAAAGCCGTCACCACACTGGGAAGGAACAGCTGTGATCAACGGTGAATTCAAGGAGCTGAAGCTGTCCGACTACAGAGGCAAATATCTGGTCTTTTTCTTCTATCCTCTGGACTTGTGAGTAACATCTGAGACCCACATTACATAACCACTTCATTTGAGTTGCTGGGACTGCTGCACAACAGAGTATATTCTTCTGTAAACGTGTTTGTTGTGTCTTTTGCAGCACTTTCGTCTGCCCCACTGAGATCATTGCATTCAGTGATCGTGTGCATGAGTTTCAAGCCATCAACACAGAGGTGGTCGCCTGCTCAGTTGACTCCCAGTTTACCCACCTGGCCTGGTAAGACTGCTGAGCCCATTACACCCACAAAATGCTATCAGACTTAATAACAGACGTCAAGTAATCCAAATTCTTTTTGGATTTCAATAAATACATTTTAGGGATTCAGGAGGTGATTTATTTAATTTCTGAAGGGGTGGGGGCTTTTTTTCTCTTTTTGGTTAGATAATTTTGTTCTCCAGACTTTTTTATGTATTATATAAAGAGGGTGAATTAATTTACTAAACACAACAGTACAGAGCTTTGTTTTTCTCACCTTTCTTATTTTTAACAGGATCAATACACCCAGGAAGCAGGGTGGACTTGGACAAATGAAAATCCCTCTGTTGTCTGACCTCACTCACCAGATTTCAAAAGACTATGGAGTCTACCTGGAGGACCAGGGACACACACTAAGGTACAGCTTCACTTTTACATTCCTGGACGTTATCAAAGTTTTGATTAACTTAATGGAACATGTCTTGTAATATAACACGTCTTGTAATATAACACTGACGCCAAACTGACGCCACGTCAGATTGGCGTCAGTGAAAAAAAGCAGGTAAGTGACAGGAGCAGCTGTGAAAAAAACTAGTTTGGGTGGGATGTTTGTCTTCCTATAGCACTTAAAGGACCAGTGTGTATGATTTAGTGGCATCTAGTGGTGAGGTTGCAGATTGCAACCAACTGAACTCTCCCTCCCCTTCCAAGCATGTAGGAGAACCTACGATGGCGGTGAAACTCACAGAAGGCTCTCTCTAGAGCCAGTATTTGGTTTGTCTGTTCTGGGCTACTGTAGAAATATGGTGGTGCAACATGGCGGGCTCTGTGGAAGAGGACCCGCTCCCTATGTAGATATAAAGATAGATATATAAAGGGCTCATTCTAAGGTAACGAAAACACAATTCTTATTTTCAGGTGATTATAAACCAATTGAAACATACTTATGAATATTATATTCCATTTCTGCTGAGTCCGTTCCGCTAGATGCCACTAAATTCTACACACTGGACCTTAAATTCATTTTAATGAATTAATTTAATTCCTATGACTCACATTTGATGCTTCTACAAATGTGCTTCATAAATCATAACTCACTGGGTATTTTAACAACCACATAGACGTTAACATTAAGTCCTGCATGTATCCAACTTGTCTGTCTCTCTCAGAGGACTCTTCATCATCGATGACAAAGGCATCCTGAGGCAGATCACTATGAACGATCTTCCTGTGGGACGATCTGTGGATGAGACTCTTCGGCTGGTCCAGGCCTTCCAGTACACTGACAAACACGGAGAAGGTACAAACATCTCATCTGCTGTCAATTTTAAAACACTCACACACCTAATTTGGCATTTTTGTTATTAATTAATGGTTTTATTTATATATAACTATAGTGACTAAGTGGCCTTTGTACTGTCTTGACGTATCTTTGAATGCAGATTTGAAGGCTAGTTGCCCTTTATTAAAATTAATTAATGGCTAAGATAGAATAACGCAGCAGTACCTGCTAACTAATATCTAGTCAGTGGATTCTTTGTGTTTCTTAAAGTGCTGACTGGGATTATGTAATTTTTCACAGTGTGTCCAGCAGGATGGAAGCCAGGCAGTGACACAGTGAGTATCACTGGGGTTGTGATTAATCTGGATGCTTTGTCATTAACTAGTGTTGTCCTACAGCAGATAGAAATTCCCATATAGGGTACCATGTATGTATGTGCAAATTAGTGAATGATGTCTTAGGGTTAGGCCAGTATTTGTTAAAGCACCAGCTGTGTACAGCTCTTTAAACAGATTGAAAACTAGAAAATAAAGCAATAGCGGGCTAGTTTGTTGTCAGGGATCTACATCAGTCACAGTGTAGTTTAGAGCATATTCTACTATATTTCTATTGACTAGTTTATTTCATTGTATCATTGGAACTATTTATTGTGCACTAATTTAATCAATTCTTTCCCACAGATCATTCCCGACCCTTCAGGCAAGCTGAAGTATTTTGATAAACTGAACTGATTTGCGTCTCTATTTTCTGAGTCTGTGAAATCCTCCACTTACTGACAGTTCAAATAAAATGTGTTTTCCTAATTTCTGTCTGTCTCTTCCTGATGATTCATCTGACTGAGTGACTACACAAAATGGCGGTTTTAGCTTAGTTTGTACATTTGTTTCAAGCTGAAAAAAGAGCTGAAAATTTCAACCTTTGCAGCACACTGAGAATGACCAGATGTCACTGATGTAAAATTTACTCAGTGGCTGCCAGATTCTCACAAGCAACAGCTGATTACAAAATAGTGAAGAAAGAAATATGTGTTAATTATCACCAGAGATGTTACCATACTGCCACAGAGTCTGTTCTTGAATTTGCTAGAGTGCAAACATATGAATACAACAGGTTTTACATATCCTGTCTTATAAAATAGCTTCAGGTACTGCACATCATGTGGACAGCTTAGTTTGCATCGGGAGTGGTCTGAGTGCAACCAAATTCTAGCAAAGAGTAAGTGAGGAGTGTATTCTTAAATTTAACATCACCTCAGAGGGAGTTAAGCTAGTAAACAAAGCGTGTTTTGTGCTAAATAATAAAGGAACAGTAAATTGAAAATGCCATAAAAATGCAACAGTGTGTGAAACATGTCCATGCTGAGGTTTCGCATGTGGAAACATTAACTGAAAGTTTCTGATTAATGACTTGGACAGCTTGTGGAGAAAATGGTATCAGAATTTTCTGCACCTGAATTAAAGTATAGCTAAATGTTCAAGAGTGTATAAATACAGATGTAGTCACTTTAAAACTGCCTGCAAACAAGGAAAGGCATGACTGACTTACTGCACAAAATACTATGCCTGATAAGGCCTTAAAACGGATATGCATGCTAAAGCATAAATGTCATGTTTATGAGGGAGGTTTGTGGTTTGTCCATAGTAGCGGAAACATTGCTGTTGAGCAACTGAGATAAAGCTTGTTTAAAGGACAGATAATGAAAACTCAACACTGACTTAACTCGGTGTCCCCCTGCTGTTATTGTCATTTAACTACACCATCCTTGAAAACACTGAAAGGTCAGTATGTTTTTAAACGCCCTTGCACAGCACTGGGCAGATCACAAAGTCTCAAAACATGTGACTAAAAAAGTTCCTTTCGTGGCTTACCATCACACCAAAAGATGTCACTATGTCGCAGCCTTGTCAACCACATTAAGATCTATCCCCTGCTGACTCCTGGCAAATGATAACCTGAAATGTCCTACATTTTTTATTAGAGGTTGAACTCATTATCTACATATTATATAAAGGAGCACATCAATAGATCAATAAAAGTTTTATTTTTTCAATCTCTGTAATACAAATGAGTGCAAATGTGACCTACTGAAGAACTGTCAGTTTAGCATTTAATGTGTGAGAAGTATAAATTTCACACTCATTTATTCACATAGGTTATTCTTTACACAGCTTTACAGACATTATGTGCACTTGTCGTGTTTTTTTCCAGGTCTGGTTAATTATTACCTTTTAAACAACATTCAAGTACAGAGAGATCCAACAGGACGTAAATTGCTGTTTGCCCATATATGGATTAGTGAACATGTTTATGTCCTCGGGGGATACATAAAGAGAGCAGGAAAGTTACTGAAGCTACCACTCTGTGCGACACGGCCAATGCAGTTCATCATATGCTGGTTTTCTAAATTCATTGTCGGGGGGTGAGCTCCTGAGGATCGGATGAAGAAACAAATTTTGCTTTTGTTCACATTCAGAGGACTAGTAAGCAAAGGAAAAAAGGGTAAAAAGAGAAAATGGCCAGTTTTATATTACGGAAAGCTGAACCCAAGGACGTGTCTGATATCTTGCGACTTATAAAGGTAAGCAAAAAGTTATTTTGGCCATTTGATTCAAAATCTGTCATCTGTAATTGTAGTTCCAGTTAAAAACATAATTCACTGTCATTCTTTCTTTATGCCTTTAAGGAACTGGCTAAGTTTGAAGAGATGGAGGAGCAGGTCATACTGACCGAAAAAGGTGCTTCATTTTTATCTACATTATGTTTAACTGTGATTACATTTTAGACATAAAGTATCTGGATTTTCAGTAAACATTTTCAAACATTTATATAAAGTGAATGTCCCACTTGTAGAATTACTTGAAGATGGCTTTGGAGATCATCCGTTCTACCACTGTTTAGTTGCTGAAATCCCAAAAGAACAGCAGACCTCAGAAGGTAAAAACAACGCTTTTCACATTTCACAATTCAAGATTTATCCATAAATTAACAGGATTATCCTTTAAATCCAACCCCAACTCACGATCTCTTCTTCTAGGGTACACTGTGATTGGTTTTGCTATGTACTACTTCACTTATGACCCTTGGATTGGAAAGCTGCTCTACTTAGAAGACTTCTATGTCATGCAGGATTTTCGGGGTAAAGTTGTTGACAAGTGCTGTTATATGATGGTGATAAAGGTTAATCAGTTACAGAGGAAACGTTTTGCAATGTTAAGAGGCATTTCTACACCAACACTAATTGCCTTCTGTACATTTAATCTTTCACCAGGTTTTGGCATTGGTTCAGAAATCCTGAAGGTTCTCAGTGAGGTACCGTAAAAGCTCCTTGTTTAGCAACAGGTCTCCACTGCATTCAACACTTCATGTGTACTTGTGTTTTATACTTGGATGTGTTTTGTCTTCCTCTAGACGGCAGTGAAGACGCGCTGCAGCAGCATGCACTTCATTGTAGCAGAAAACAACAAGAAGTCTATTGAGTTCTACAAGCGAAGAGGAGCAGCTGACCTCTCCTTTCAGGAGGGCTGGCGTCTTTTTGCGATCGAGAAGCAGGGGCTGCTGAAAATGACGGCCAAATAGAGTTTACTGTTAATCAACTTGTACTGACTGTTGCTGATAGCAATAATTCTGTTTTGTCTGGTCACTGATTTTAAAACACATTACATACATACATTTTAAATGCAGAAAATACATGTATCAATCAACTGTTACCTTTGATAAACAATTTCTGCTGATCTGAAATCTAGAAAGACTTCTGCTCATTTTAAGAATGAGCAATGAGGTTTGGGAATCATATCATAATAACACTAAATATATGCTGTTAATGATTTTACTTAATGATTTTTTGCCATTGTGTGATTTAAAGGGCACATACAATGCAAACAAAAGCTCTGCATGTTTTATATATGCAACATACACTAAAATATTGTTCTAATTTCTGCTTTGTTTTCCAATGTTGTCATGTTCAGTACAAATGGCTCAAATATGGCACCAGAAAAAAGTATAAAATTCCTAAAATATGTTTTTAACTCCAGTCAGCTTTGCTTTACTTAAAGATACATATTTGTACTTTCGTTTATACACTCAAAGTTGATACCTGATGTACTGCTTGGGTAGCAGTTTGTGAATAATAAGGGCAAAGTTCCCTCATAAAGTACTTTGATGAATAAACAAAATGAGTGTGTGTTTTTTTATAAGCTTTGCGTGTATAACATGATAAGAGTATTTGTACTTGCATAACCTGATGACCTGATTTTGACACCTAAGAAAGGATTATACAACTTTGATTCATTTCCTGGTTTCTATAACCTTTCAGTTAGTCACTCTTTATAGCTGCAATGTGTTCTTGTGACCCCTCATCACTGCTTTCATGAGCTATATGAGCTGTCCAACTGAAGAGTGATGTTTCCTGCTTAGATTGTTTCATTTGAATATTTTTAGAGGCCTGTAAAGGTAAAATTCTTCTAGTCTAGCAATTTTTTTGTGTGTATTAAAAATATGTTGTTGTTTTTCCCTCTTCTTTCTCTAACTTATTGATCATTTTGTGATCTGTTGGAGGATATTCTGCTTTGCATCATATTTTGAATCAATTAAAACAAAT
This sequence comes from Thunnus maccoyii, assembly GCF_910596095.1. NCBI lineage: Eukaryota > Metazoa > Chordata > Actinopteri > Scombriformes > Scombridae > Thunnus > Thunnus maccoyii. Next base: position 20,053,282 of record NC_056545.1, read on the forward strand.
CCACAATTTTGAAATAATGTCTGAAATAAGGGAACCTTGAGCTATGTTATTACAAACCATGTTACAATATGAATCCTCATGTGCCAGTAAGATTAGAATAAGTGCTGAAAGTTTTCAGATCCTTTACTTGGATAAGAGTAGTAATGCACAAACTACTCCAATAAGAGAAAAAAAATCCTTCTTTCAAAATGTTGCTTAAGTAAAAATTACCAGCAAAATGTACTTAAAGTACCAAAAGTAAAAGTACTTATATATATATAAATGTGTGTGTATATATAGACTGTATTAACATGTAAGCAGCCGTTCAGTGTTGCATCTGGTTTGGGTGGAACTAATGCTAACAAATTTTTCTGTTGGGTGGGTTAATTTAAAACAAATATATAGTCTGATAATTATTTTATGTATATATATATTAATTAATTAACTATCTACAAACTACAGCTGTCAGATAAATGTAGCATAAAAAATACAATATTAGTACTTATTAGTAGGCCTATATCAAACTTGCAGAACAGTACTTTATTCCAAAACTGCTCAAAACTGTACTTTAAATACAGCAGATGGGTACTTACTTACTAAAAGAAGGGTTTTCAAAATCTTATAGTCAACAATATCTCAATTTATAGCCTGGGTATAAATAAAAAATTCAAAAGCCTTATTTATCTGGAAAGTGAAGAGACTAATTTCTTAAAGTTAAACATTTGTGAAGAAACACGTAATGAAAGTGATACTGATGCAGTAATTACTTTGAATGGAAACCAGTCAGCGGTTTGTTTAAATGCTCTCCATCTATCTGGAGGTCAGAGTTTAACTACCTTTTGTATTTTGCACCTCAGTGCTGCTGTTGGTTGGGGAACTGAAGCTGTGCTCTGTCTGAAACTTGCAACCTCGGGGTACAAACTAATTAAAGTCGCCACTGCATTGCGCGTTTTGAACAGCGGGGCTTCAGATTATGGCCTGTTTGGTGCCTGCCGGTGTGATTTCCACCACAACCCTTCCGCATTTTCCTGCTGCTCTCGGGCTGTGACGTGTCGTGCTGACGGCGGCCTCGGAGCTGGAGGAGCGGGGGGCTGTAGCAGGACAAGATCTGGCTCCAGACGTCCTGCTTTGCTTTCAGCGGAGCTCCAGAAACAACCACATAACCCCTCCTTCTCTGCTCCTCTCCGGCCCGCCCAAATAACACACAATTCCCGACTGAATCGTGCCCGAGTCTGGGGGAACCAGGCGGCCTGGGAAGCCGAGGAGCGGACGGAGGCCATCCCTGCAGCATACATCTGGTACGCGGGTTGTTTTTGCCCGTTTGCAGAGCTATGTTTGCATCTGTGTGTGTCCGCGACTCTTTGTTTTTGCATGCATGTGGTATTTTAATTTATTTCTTTATTCTCACTGAGAGGCCGCAAAGGGTTGGGCCTTTTCTTCTCGGGCCCGGGCCTCAATAGAGGCCATAATTGGTAATTCAGGCCTATCCGGTTAGCTAGCCAGCCTCTTTAATGCAGGGGTTTTTACTCGCTAGTCGTCGTCGTTGGTTAACGTCGCTGTAAGTGGTTAAAGCAGTCGTTTTGTAGTGAAGTATTTAACCGCAGTGTAATTCACATTTTTTAATCGCCGAGGGGTATTTTCCAGTAAGTGTTAAAATTAGCATTCTTTCAGATACCAAGCTAACAAAATGGCGGACGCTAGTGTGGTGAAAATCGATTATGGAGGTGTGTGTATGTGTGTGTGTTTAGCTCCTCTCCCGCTAGCTGGCTACTACAGAAACCACAGCAGTGCAGTCCTTTCTTTTGTAGTAACATTATTACCTCCCAGCACATGTGTGTATCAGTGCAGTCAGCTGTTCCTTAAATGTATGTGTTTTGGTGGCGTCTGGACTTTGCGTGTGTAAATCTGCGGTCCGTTGAAGACGTTACTGTGACTCATCTTCATCGGGTTTTACACCTCGTGTTCAGTCTTGCATGAATGAGTAGCCTAGTAAGTCCTCCCCCCCCAAATACCTGAGTTGATATTATTGTATTTGCAGCATCTTCCAGCACATTGACGCACTATGTTGTGCGCCACATGTCCACACATCATTTTCCACCTGGAGGTGGGGGATGGTACATGCAGTGGAAATTAAATGGCACCCCGGCTGCATCGTCCACACCACTGTTTACATCTCTGCATCCCCGTGTGTGTGTGCTTCTCTGAGTGTGTGTATGTGAGAGAGATATTTGTCGCACATTGTTTCACCGTCATCTCCTCGACGAAGGTGGTGCCAGCTGGGCTGCAGGGATTGTGTTTTGTTATAAACATTTGCTTCATATTGGTAGCAGAAGTGGTGATGCAGTCACTTGCTTCCCCCTGCTGCAGACACAAGCCAACACTGCAAAAAACAATTTTCTTAATTGTAATTTAATCCATTATTGAGATTTTTCCCTTTGAACAAAATCAGTAAAATTTGCAAGGCTGGACTTCTTTTCTGTGTAATCTTTTCTTTATTAAGCAATCATGTCTTGTTTGTGTGTAAAATATGTGAATAAAAGGTTAAAACAGATGATCTACACAGAGAAACTGGTCTATGGCAGCAGCTAAAACAGGATGCGACAAAGTGAAATGTGATATAAAACAGAGCAATTGTATGGTTTAAGAATAATATAGTTGACGGTTTTAATATCTAAATAGGGTAGGGTTTTGTTTTGAGAAGTTTCTATACACAGTTGTACTTATTTCTTATAGGAAATACCAAGTGTGCACAGTGTTTATATGATCAAACCCACAGAAATCAATACACACAGTATTTACTGCACAATGACCTGACAACAGTCCTGTGAAGATGGATATGTGATAGTTGTGAAGGCCTCGGTCAGGCTGCCGTCCTTTAGTTGTGTAGCACAAGGCCAGTGGTCTGTATCATGTGAATCACATTTTAATGTCAAATTAAGAACACACACACACAGTTTTCCCTCAACTAGCAAAGGATAAGTCTCATTGAGACTTTCTCTGTGTACGTTTGGGGAAAAGAAATGACTTGACTCTGTATAGGTTAACACTTAATGCTTGAATCATTTTTGATGTTCTGCATCATCTGTTCTGTTATATAATTCATATTGTTTAAATCAACATTAATTACCATGAACGTATGAATTTTGCTTGCGTCTGGGTGCAGATTCAATTACTTGAGTTTCATAGTTGTCCATACATATAATTTATTATGCAGTTGATATATTGTTGTGTGAAAATGGACTCGGGTGACCTGCTATGCTTCGCTCCAATCTGCAGTGTAGACTAGAGCTGCAACAATTAGTTGCCAACCATTTTAATAACTGATTAAGGCAGTATGAGTCCCATTTTCAGTCGTTTTTTAAGGAAAAAATACAAAGATTCTCTTGTTCTAGCATCTCGAATGTGAATATTTTCTGGTTTCTTTAGCTCTCCATGATGATAAACTGAATATCTTATGGTTGTGGACTGTTGATCAGGACAAAACAAGAGATTTGAGGTTGCACCTTGGGCTTTAGGAAACAGTGATTGACATTCTTTTCACCATTTTCTGATTTCATGGACCAAATGCCTGTTGATAAATCAAGAAAATAAAAAAACACAGATTATTCAATAATGAAAATAATCATTAATTTCAGCCCTGATGTTGACCTCATACTGAAACGAATGTCTAGTGTAAAATACTGTGTGCGGAAGGTGCGCCAGACTGATTTAAGTCACTTCAGTGAGTAACAGTGTGATAACTGATAATAACTAATCAATCAGTCACGTTTATTGTTGAGATTGTCGGGGTTTACATGGTTCCTCTAATTAGCTTTATTCCTGACAATTTTGGTCACCAAAGATCTAAGCTTTTTATCATTTGCTTTCAGCTCTACAGTAACAGATGCAGTGCGAGGACAATGGATGAGGATGTCACCAGGCTTGCAATACATTCTGAAGAGCCTAAAATAATATTACACGGATCGGGTAATTATATTAATGTTTGTATACATTTACTACATAAAGCTTGCGAGAGTTCTGATAAACATGGTAGTATTGGGCTATATCAAGAAGCACCATTCATTGGTTAGACGGATAACTTGAAATATTTGAATGGCATAAGTAAAGTATTGTTCATAATGAGACGTTATGTCAAGCATGATGCTTAACATTTAACACACCATTTAAAACATCCACACACAATAAACAGTTGCTCTTGACTATCTGGTTAACTGGGAAATCCTGCTTCTTCCAGATGAGGGTGGTGCCGGCGGGCAGGAGTTTGTTGTGGAGCTTCAAGAGACTGTGTTGGTGTCAGAAGGCGAGGGGGAAGGAATGGCGGTTCACAGGTTCGCCCCAGACGAGTTAGTCATCCAGGATGCCGTTGAGGACGTGGTCTCAGAGTATGTGCACTGCGATGAAGACGAAGATGTTGCTGTAGAAACCTGCGTGATGGCCCTGGAGGGCGAGGAGGAAGGTGTTGCCATGGGAGACATCCCTGAAGATGGGCTGGACCCAGAGCAGCAGGACGACGACCAAGATGGCTGTGGAGATTATCTAATGATATCCTGTAAGTTTACTGCTGTGCTGTGCTGGGATTGGAATGAAATGTGCCATTGCTCCTCTGGAAGCCACGATTACATGTGGATAAAGGGTGTACAGTGCTTAAACAACACAGTTTTAAAAAGTGCATTCATTTTGATCTGTTTCATATAATTATAGGTATACAGAAACATTAAAATTAAATCCAAATTGCACTTTAAATAAGTATAAATAGCAGTGAGGTACTAAAGCATTTTATATTGATACACTTAACGGTAATCAAAATATTAAAACAGCAGCAATAATGTGTGTTGTCAGAACTTACACCGTCACCAGCTCATGGCTAGTAGATCCCACATACTTGCACGTGTTGAATGAGATGTTGCGTGTGTCGCCCTCACTAGTGGACGAAGCCGGTAAAATGGTGTCTGAGGATGGGACGGAGGTAACTGTAGAGGGAGCTGTAGAGGACCAGGAAGTGGAGAAGGATGAGGACGGACAGGAGGTGATAAAGGTTTACATCTTCAAGGCGGATTCGGGGGAGGATGACATGGGTGAGTAGCAATTAACCTTCAATCTCTTTTAGGAATAATGAAGGGTCAAATTTTAGTTGAAGTACTAGTGATTGACGCAGAATTTGTTACATCAACCTATGAAGCACAGGTTAAAAAACTAATTAAATGAGACATTTCTTTATCTTGTGAAATGTTTTTTTTATAAACATTAAATCTTGATTAGAATAACTTGTTCTCTGTGGAGGTAAATACAACTTTCTCTGTCCTTGACCTGAAAAAGTTTGAAGGCTGTGTTGTATGAGTGGAGGATTTTAAAGATGTTTTTATTCTTCAGGCGAATCGGTTGACATCAGCGACGGAGACACAGAGAGTGTGGCGTTAACGGAGTCTTCAGGCCAAACGCTCAGAGAGAAGATGGTTTACATGTCTGTCGGGGATTCTCATCACAACCAAGGAAACCACGGTGAGTCATTTAGATCCAGTGAGCGGGGATGTCTGTCATGAAAGTAAACGTCACTCGTTTTTTGGTTTTGTACATGTTGGGCTCATCTACAGGTGGGTCCAAGGTGACTGATGAGGTTTATATGGAGGTGGTGGTAGGAGGTGAAGAGCCAGTAACTCACGACCGCTCGTATGACAGCGTGTCTCTAAGCAAGGACTTCATGCCTGTGGCCTGGGCAGCTGCTTATGGTCAGCACCCCTGTCTATTAAATTGCTATTATTAAAAAAAAACAACACTGGAAACCTGTGCATCAGCCACGTCTCTGAGTGTCTTGGCTTAAGCTTTACAGATGCTGGTTTTGTTTATTTTTGTTTATTTAAAGACCTTCTGTTGCTCCCACAGGCGCAGACGATAGCGAGAGTTGTGAAAACCGAAACGGTGCAGCCAGTGCACTGCTGCACATCGATGAATCGGACGGGGTTGATGAAATCAATAGACAGCGCAACAAGAGCAAGAGACGGTCGGAACCTCGGCAGGTCCAAACAGGTAAAAGCAACACAAAGTTATTGGATATGGAAGTTGCTGTTCCAGGCCAGTTTTCAATGTAGTCGTTCTCTGAACACACCATGAAGATGACCTTTAGATCATTAAGGATTAAAGCTGCAGCCACATTATTTTCATTCTCATTAAGTTGATATTATTTTTATTTAATTGATCAATAACATAGGCGCATTTCAGTGATCAGAAGCCTAAAGAGATTTTAATTCATAGTCTAACCAGCAGTTAAAACTCCAAGAAATTACATTTATATTTGGAAAAAGAAACAGAAGCAACACATTGCATTTGTTATAAATGGCAGTTGACTTCGCATGACTTTTGTAACCAACAGGTAGATCTAATACGTGGCAGATGATGACTGAGTTTAAGGGGCTCATTTGTTTGTCATTTGATCCTCCCCTCTGTGTGCATTACATAATGATGTGACACAGAAATTCCTGTTTTTCACTGTCAGTCATGAATTCAAGCACAACACTTTTTGTCGCACCAGGGTGGTTTACCAGAAAGCGGGTTTAACAAACTGAGTCTAACCCTGAACTTTGGGATCTGACTGTGTATCAGGCTGTAGCCTACGTTACATTTTAAATATATTGATTCAGCTTTAATGTGACAGGGACAAAACACAGGAGGCAGCAACTGAAGATGAAAAATACAGTTAAAGATTGAAAAAACTATATAGATGAAAGACATAGAGACATGTAAGCTCACAGTCTGATCCAGTAATAATGTGTTTGGTGATTTACACTTGAAAAGGCGTCAAGGTTAAAATACTGATTTTTTTTTTTTTTTTTTTAAATTTCAGACATCTATTTGTATCTTGGTCCAACATCGTTCAGTGATGCTGCTCGATCCTGCTCACACCGAAATATTAACATATAATCTCCAATATTGTAGGAATTATGTTCCATCAGTGGGACCAATCACATCATGAGTGATAGAGATAATTATTCATTGATACTATGTGTCTAAAGCCTCATACTGATTTTTTTAAAATTTAAACTGTGATTACTCATTATGTGCAATGAACGTTTCAGTGCAGGAGCTGCTCTAACAAACTGACAGCTGTCGTTAGTGCTCATAGTCACAGTGTTATAACAGAAGGACATGCAGAGGTTTTATTCTGAGCTGAGGCTGAATTCACACTGTGTAATATTTGAATGTCAAGACAAAAAACACTGTTCAAAGAATTGACTGATAGCACATAAAAGCGGTAACTTTAGATAGTCCTTCAGTAACAAACTAATATCCATCTAGGATTTTGATTCTGACATACAGCAAACCTCCACTAATTAACATGCTCCAATATGGACTAAATGAATGAGGAAATGACACGGCGTGTCTGGCTCTGTAACAAGGAAGAGACAGAGAGAAACTCAGGGTTTGTTGAAGAAAACCTGCCAGCGAGCAAGTTAGGTTCACAGAGTTTCCCTCATCTCAGGGTTAACAAACTGAGAGTTTTCACTAAACCTGCTTTCTGGAATACCGCCCAGGGCTGTGTAATATTGGCACAACGTGTTAACTGGTTTCTTTCCAACAACCCCCTCTGTGACTTGTGGAAGCAGTTGGACATGATACAGCAGCAGTTGAACTGCTGCTGTAGCTCATGTCCTTCGCACAGGCTTATCAGCAGTTTACTGTGTTCCACTCTGATGGTTTCATTAGCTTTTGGACATGTGGATAAGTAGTTTAACTACTTTGATCACTATAACTTTATTATCTGTATGTTGGCCCTGAACAAGATTGAGAATTGGAGCAAAAAGGAAATTTTGCCCTAAAAGTTTTAGTTTTCAAAATCATGATTAGTTAATGACTAAATGAAAGAATTCTGACAGCAAATCATAAGACCAGGACTGTGATAAACACTAAATACTTAAAGAATAGGTTCACATTTTTTCAAGTCTATCTTACAACTATACTAACATGCCCATATGTACATAGTTATTGGTTGCTGTAATTATTTCCTGATTCCGGATTGCATGAGTCTTGTTCACACTCAAGATATCTTCAGTCCCATTTGTGTTGTCTGCTCAATGCAGTGTCACACTGTTAACCTTACTGTCACCTTACATATGAACAGTGTTTGTCTGTTTCCTTAACAAACGCAATCATGGCCATGTTGTCATTTCAGTTTCCCTCTTGTCGTTTTTCTCTCCAGCCATCATCATCGGTCCATATGGTCAACCTCTGACAGTTTACCCCTGCATGCTTTGTGGTAAAAAGTTCAAATCGCGAGGCTTCCTGAAACGCCACACCAAGAATCATCACCAGGATGTTCTGACGAGGAAAAAGTACCAATGTACAGACTGTGACTTCACCACCAACAAGAAAGCCAGCCTCCACAACCACATGGAGGTGCACGCTCTGAGCAGCAAGGCCCCTTTCGAGTGTGAAATGTGTGGCAAGGAGTTCCACCAGCAGGCGGCGCTGTTCTCTCACAGACTGCAGCACCACCACAGAGAGCCCAAGAGCCAGCCGCCTCCACCTCCCACCAAGATGCATAAATGCAAGTTCTGTGACTATGAAACTGCTGAGCAAGGACTGCTCAATCGGCACTTGTTGGCTGTTCACAGTAAAAGCTTCCCCCACATCTGTGTGGAATGTGGAAAAGGCTTCCGACACCCCTCAGAGTTGAAGAAACACATGCGCACGCACACGGGCGAGAAGCCTTACTCCTGCCTGTACTGCGACTACAAGTCGGCCGATTCCTCTAATCTCAAGACACACATCAAGACTAAGCATAGCAAAGAGATGCCATACAAATGTGAGCGCTGTTTCCAGACCTTTGCAGAGGAGGAGGAGTTAATGCAGCACGGACTGACACACGAGGAGAATAAGACCCACCATTGTGCCCACTGTGATCACAAAAGTTCCAACTCCAGTGACCTGAAACGCCATATCATATCCGTTCACACCAAGGACTATCCACACAAATGCGCCGTCTGTGGTAAAGGATTCCACCGGCCGTCTGAACTGAAGAAGCACTCAGTATCCCACCGCACCAAGAAACTCCATCAGTGCCGGCACTGCAACTTCAAAATTGCAGACCCTTTTGTTCTCAGTCGCCATATCTTGTCTGTCCACACGAAGGAGCAACAGGCCTCTCCTGAAAAGGGTGAGGCCAAGAGGACAGAGACGCACACTCCCGTTGTCACACCTAAAAAGTCTGCACCTAGCGGGTCCAGCAGCTCTGGCCCGCCCGCTAGAGTGAGTGCAGCCAGCTTAGCCAGCAGCGTGACTGTAGTTATTGGTAAAGGACAAAAAGAGAGGAGAATTTACCAATGCCAGTACTGTGACTACAGCACTGGGGACGCTTCAGGGTTCAAGCGGCACGTGATTTCCATTCACACAAAAGACTATCCTCACCGCTGCGAGATCTGTTCAAAAGGCTTCCGACGACCCTCGGAGAAGAACCAGCATATCATGCGCCACCACAAGGACGTGGTGCAGGCAGAGTGACTCTGACCGAGCCAAATACTGTGCCACAACCAAGAACAATGTTGAAACAACCATCGTACCCCAATCACTGCACCCTCAGCACAACACCAGTCACATTTAAACAATGTGTCATGTGTGTGTGTGCTGCACTTAGTCTGTTCTATTGTTTTGCTCTTCTTTTTTTTTTGGTCCTCCAGCCTAATGTTTGTTCAAAAATGTATACACATGTACATAACATTAATGCTCTGTCAGAGTTGGCAACAGAACCCTCCGTAGACTTGCACTTTTAACTGCATGTCCCTTGCTGGTGACAGTGTGCATGGCAGATTGTGCAGATGTCTTTTTGTAGATACACAGTTTTAATTTTGCAGGCAGCAATCACAATGGTCCTAATTATTTGTCTCGAAACTGAAGTGTAATTTGCAAAACGTTTGTGTCATTTTGTTAAAATGTACTTAACACAGCAGTATGGATTAGCAACCTGTTCCCAGTAGCACTTGCCAACTTGGTAAAGATCATGATGAATGCAGTAATCAAGTCATGTATGGTAATTATGTGTGTGTGTGTGTGTGTGTATGTGTGTGCGTGTGTGTGTGAGAGAGAGAGAGTGTGTGAGAGAGTGTGAGAGAATGACAAAAAAGCATCTGTTGTGCTTCCTGGTGCTCTGACCCCACCACTCTGTAACATAATGCTTTTTGTTGTGTCAACAAAACACAAGGCTGGTTGTGTACAGCACCCAGAGAAAAGAAACAATCATTCTTAGCTTCGTCCACAGGCATCTACCATCATGAAATTAACACAGAATACACAGTGAAATAGTGGATGTGTCATGGTAGTGAGTTAAAGACCAGATATGCACCCATACAGCGATGCGATCATTACCCTCCCCCCATCGCTCATTTATCACACACCTGTCCATCGTTTGTTTCAAGTCAGTAACTGTACTGTAAGTTGTTCAGAATGAGCCCTGACTGACAGTACTTTTAACCCATTAATGCTACCTGGGGAGTGAAACCCCATTTATTTGACAAATCTGTGATGAGGAAAAGGTTTCTCGTTTTCAACACTATTACTGATCACAAGCAGTTCACACAGATGGCTTCTTTGTCTATGATCAAACTTGTTTTTCATATGAATTGAAATAATATCTGTTAAATCACAGAAAAAGCATAATCTACAATTACGAGTATGATACCAATATTAGTCTGGGTTTAAAAAAAAAAAAGTTGACATCAGTGTCCAAATATGACTGTCTGGCCTAAATAGGAATCGTACAGTATATCTGGTGCTGCTGTTATGAAGCTATGGACTGAACTCTTTGTTTTCGCCAACACAGATGTACTTTTGTCAGTAGAAAGGGAAAACGTATATCTTTTTTTAGATGCAACTTCAGAAGACAGGTGCTGGTGGTGTACTTGTACTATGGCTTTTTACTTTTTTTTTTTTTTTTCACCTGTGATTATTTCTGTTTTTATATTTATTTCATTTACAAGTTGTTGTATAGTTAAGTGTAACTAGACTTCTATGGGACGTAAATTATTGTTTTGTATACAAATCTGTACAAAGCGTGTAGATGTAAACACTTGATAAAAAGGAAATCTGAACTGTGTTGTTATGGATGTACTTCAACGTATTTGTTAAAAAAGATAATAAAAGCAAAGTATTTTAGCCGTTTGTGTTTTATTTGCCCACATTAATAAAGATTGCACTCAGTTACAACTGCAGGTTTATAAAAGAAAAGTTGTGTATATTGAAACCAGGCTTTAAAACATGTTTAGTGGTAATGGGAACATTTGAAAGAGCAGAGCAAATAAACTGGAAAAAAAAAAAAAATTCTGTTTCCATTCATGAAAGTGACCCTTGACAGATGTTGAATGTTCAGGAGAAACATTATAGGGTCTTCAGATGACGTCTTTTGGCAGAAAATTAGGCTGCAGGGCACTCAGCTAGAGAAGGAAAAAATGAAAAGAGTAAGGTGATCAGTGTATGACGTCCCTCTATCATGAGTTAGTTTATATAAAATCTCTACATATAATAGATAAAATACCGTTTTTGGGAAGTATAGCAATATTTTCTGGCAGGATGCCAGTCTCCAAGGAGAACTGCCTGAACTTCTCCAGCAGCTCAGCGCTGAGGTCCACTCCTCTGCCTGTGAAACCACATGATATTAATCCGCTATACTGAACTGCTTAACACATGTGGATAGAGTGTAAAATCATGGTTAATGATGATGTTACCGTAAAGTTTGTTGACAACGGTAGGATCACCCCCCTTGGTCTTGATGGTGTGAGTCAGGGCGTACTCGTCGTACTTGATTTCGACCATGCGCATGTCATTCTCATTCCCCCAGCCTGGCATAGAGAGGGCAATAAAACCAATGTGAAAGCAGAATTATGTGCATATTTAAATTGTGAATGTTGCATGCTTACCTCTATGTGTTGGTGCGCTATGTGTTTGTGTGTTTGGGTGCACTCACGCTCACTTGTGTATGTGAACTTTCCGGGCACATCGCTCTTCTTGGCCAGGTTGTTCATTCTCCAACAAGAACCGTCAGAGCTGAAGACAGAAAGAAACAATTGAAACATGATTCGCGTTGTCACCGTTTATCCACCTTTTTTAATCTCCTGTCTCCCTGTCCGTCCTCTCACACTCACCTGAGACTGGAATACGATATATCCAAGTCCCCGTCTGCAGTTGGGGTGAGCATGGCCGTGCCCATTTTCATGCTGCCTTTGCGGCTGACAAACCACTGGGCATTAGTGGCAAATCCAATCAGGTACCACTTCCCTGCCATCTGTGGACACACACACACAAATACAGCAAAAATGAAACAAAGACATCATTAATAGTATAGTTATAGCAGCAAACACTGGAGAAAAATGTGTGTTTTAAGTAATAATCAGACTCTTGTAATGTGGAAGGCTTGAAACAATAGAAAAACCAATCTTTAAAATGGCACTCATGGTTCTTTCAAGTAATTTATGTCACTAAAACACTATCAAACTGATTTAAAAGAACTGGAAACATCTACAAAGACTCCTTAATGGCTTTAATTGAAGTTAAAATGTAAGCTTAAATCTGTTAATCCATGTGATTTACTTAAAAATATCATAGTAGGTTTAGAAAGGTTAATTGCTCACATATTGTTTTTCTTAAATGTCTCCTTGCTCTCTAGAAATGTGCCAACCACATAACTAATTCAGGCACACAGCTGTTTAAACAAAAAATATACATGGAATCATTCTATAATACTCCATATCATACCTATTTTAGCAAATGTTGTACATGTCATCAAATAACACCATAAATCTATATTGTGATAAATAAAAAATAAGCCATAGTTGACACAGTTATGTGTCCTACCCCTTGTAAATTGAAGTCTCTTTGGGGTGTTACTTCAGAAGAAACCGTCAAGGAGCAGAGCAAGGCTCCCAGCACTGTCAGCAGTAAAGTCATAGCTTCTGAGGAGCAGGATCAGTCGTAGGAATGATGACGGAGGAGCACCTGGATGAAGATCTGCACATCTGGTGTTGAAGTTCTGCCTGACGTCCCTTTATATAGCGGAGGGTGAGATTACCCTTTCCCTCCCAGCAAGCACAAAAACACAGACACACACACACACACACGCACACACACGCAAGCCCTGGAGCTGGGATGGGTTTGAACACGTGAAGTTTCAGAACAGCCACAAAGTAAGCTTTTAACCCTGCCGGGGCAGAATTCAATCAACCGTGTGAGAGCGACAGCGGACAGAAATATGCCAAGAAACAACATAACCTTGCATAACAAGCGGGTAGAGATTATATCCTGTGTGTCACACAGTTCAAGTCGAGAAGCACACTGTTTGTTAGTTCCATTTTGCAGCTACCCAGTTGTGAGCATGAGCTTTAAAAAAATAGCAAACAACTAACCAAAAGTGGTAAACAAAGCAGTGGCTGCCATCCAGTGCTTTCTGTGGTGAAGACCACAGAATCAAATTCATCTGTCAGCAGTTGCAATAGTAAAACACACAGACAACACAAATGCCCTTGCAGATTGGATACCTAATCATGCAGTGGCATGTAGTGAATTGAAATGCTTCCCTGTGTCTCTGTAGGGGCTCATATGAGTCTGTGAATGCTTTCCCCTCCTCATTCTTCCTCAAATTACTGACGCGAACTAAAATAATAAATCCTGTGTACAGCTTGTGTCTCTTTCACGGTACACCAGGAAAGTACTTTCATATTCAGTTTAAAAATTCACTCTAAGTTGGAAAGAGCAGTCACCTTTAGTAGCTGTTCTGGAGCTTTTGATCACATCACATGATCTTCATCAGTAGATTGAAGTGTAACTGGAATAAGTCCGTCAGTTGGAAGAATTGAAGTAATAATGGTAATTCTTCTCTAGCTGCTGATAAAAAACATATGATAATGATCGAAAGCTCCAGAGCAGCTACTAAACAGACCTTGAGGTGAGATTGTTTCATCAACTGCTTTCATATTGTTTGACTGTGCAGTAGCTGCAAAATTAGGTAAAATTATTTAACTACACACAAAACTTGAAATATAACACCCACTTTTTCAAATGTAATTTTCAAAACATCATCTTATACTCAGGCCAATACAGTATATAAAGTTTGTAAAATTAGCCCCACTAATTGTCAACAGTAATATGCTTTTTAAACATGAAAGCTCTGCATTTTTCTGCAGAAGTATTTTTTTACTGTGGATTTGTTAAGTACATTTTGCTGATAATATTTCTGTACCTTGAATAAAATGTTGCATGCCAGACATTTTTATATGTAACAGAGTATTTCTACATTATAATATTACTACTTTTATTTGATGATGTGAAAATGTCTTCCACCATTGGGTGTTAGTTAACCTTATCACTATTTCTATACATCAGACATTGCCTCCGTTTACTCGATTCCCTTCTGCCCATTATAAGATCGCATTTTGTTCTGACTGAACTTATAAATTATTACTAATTATTATTATACTAATCTTGTCTTGTTAAAATATAAAATATTAAAGGAAAGTTTCTTGGTTTTAAAATCATCTAATCCTCTGCTACCTCCAGCTGTGTGACTCATGTCTGGCTGCGGTCCCCGCTGGCTGTCCTAGACCAGAACCATCGCTGATGAACTGCTGCAAAACAACAACTGAGCCAAAAGGTGATGCTATCCGTGATCCAAATACCAATACACTATTTCTGCCAAAACCCACACCATACAGTGAATGTTTGGTTATTCAACTAATAAGACTGAGGAATGCTGGGACGAAAATCTGTGGCAAACTATAACTTATATTAACTAGAAGTTGTTCGTGGAAATTTACAAAGGCATACAGCTCTGTATAAAGAAAAGGGGTCTGAATTAAAATGTGCCGTTGAAAATCTTTCCAATACAGTTCGATATGTTTGTAATTCTGATCTCATTGTGCTCATTATACTTAAGTAGGCTGGTCATTGGGCTTAGCGCTCGACATTCTGCAGGATCTTTTCTCCGTATTAGAATATGAATCCTGGACTGATGATGAGGGAATGAATTATTGTAATGTGTTGCAAATGGACCAGTGTAGTCAGGTGCAGGCAGATACACGCCACGGTATAAAGATTCCTTCGACCTACATACCTTGCTAGTTTGAACAGGTACACCATTTTTACAGAGAAAACAAATATCGAAAGTAATATGGTGCCAGAAAAGTATTTTATAACTGCATATTTATAAAAACAGTCTCACACAAAGCCTGCCAGCTGCATAAATCTATTTAGAAAGCATTATACAAGCTAAAATCAACTGCGTCAGAAACACTCTGGGGATGGAAATGTTATGAAAGTTGTGAAATTGTGAGCTGTAGGCAAGATTGTACCCAAACTTCTAACCTTGTAATCACAGAACATAAATCACATAAATAAGCAATTATGTAACATATTTGCATTTTAATTATTTGTTTGTTAACAAGTGAAACCAGATACCGACAAACAATGTAGCTCCTTTTTAATGAACTTAATTGATTGAATTATGATGGTGTTTTCAACCATTTAGCCAGCGGTTTTTAAAAGTCCTGTACTGTTTTTTCACCGAAGAGGGAAATATCATAGCTGTCAGAAACTGTCTACAACTTTGAATGATAACTAGGATACAGTTTCTCCCACATGTGTGCTTGTGTGAACAATATGATGTGAACATGGCATTAATCTTGATCTGTGTTACTTTGGCTGAGTGCCCAGTAGGTGGGACTCATGAGCTGCCCCACTTTATCTGACTTTTTAAAAAAGGAATAACTGACACTTCCCGCTTCAATATTGTTAACACTGTAAATCATCACAGAGAAAACATGACTGAATATTTTCTTAACAGCCCATGGCAGTCAGCGTCTCTCCTGTGTAGGCAGGTACACACACACACACACACACGCGCACACACACACCCACCGTACATGAACACAGTATGTACTTACATGCTTTGAGGGCAAAAGAAAACAATGAAATGATAGTAATAGAATAACAGAAATAAAGATTATAGGATGAGTAGAACAATGGCATAAAATAAGAATAGAAGACTATGAAGAATTAGTGAATTATGATGGGATTTTTCTGTGCAATGTTTAGATCAGTTATAAATCTTTATCAGTTACAAAATATTTCAACAAGCGTCATACACATGTGATGAAACAATGACAGCAAGTTGGCTACAACTCAAGACACCTGTGTGTTTGTATTCAGGGGAAAATTTAGTAATCAGGTGACAACACTTGGAAAGTGAAGCAATGTAATGTTCATTACACCCCTCTAAATTATGAAAGTTGGCCTCAGGGTAAAAAGGCATGGATTCATTCAAATAAAAAGAGTTCACCATTTTGGGAGCATTATCTGTTTAGATCATGAGATTTCTTGGTGATTAAAAACTCTGTATCATATATCATAGGATTAGGAATAGAGATAGAAATGTATTTAGAGTCTTCAGGGGAGAAGATTTGCTTTTGTCAGGAGCTACATGAGGTCAGGCTTACAGATTTGTTCCCACTGAGAGAACTGAACTATCTGGGGTATAATGAATGCAAATCTATACCTTGTCATTCATTTTAAATAAGACAAAGGCCAAAGCTCACTAAATTGTATTGTGTCTGTAGCAATTACACTGTTAATCACCTGTATTGTAATGCTTAGTACACACCTGAAATCAAGATTGGTTGAAGGAGGAAAAATGGAAAGACAGTTTGCTACTCTTAATATCTTCAGCACTGTAGTGGAGGGGAAAAAAAAGCAAAGATCGGCCTCAGGGTGGCACCAGAGGAAAGACCATTCGTATGGACCAGAGCCACTGGCATGGAAATAAAGGGAGAACGTAGACGCCAGATAAACCTCTCAGTTAATAGACTCAGTGATTACATGGAAGACATGTATTGATTTAAGCAGTTTGATCGATTTCTCCACCCAAGATGTGCATTAAGAGAGATGATAATGGGAAATAATGGGAGTGAATGAAAGTGAAACACTGACATTTTGCTTTGTTTATTATATTAAATAAGATTGAAAAGAGATTAACTTAACCACATCAAATGTTATACATTACAGTGGTGGGCAGGATTGTGGCCTCCATCTTAATATAAATGATCTGATATCCACTGACAACAAAAACAATCGCTGCATTTGTTTAAATGTGTAGGTCTGCGTAGTGTAAAAGGAACACCACTGGTGCTGTGAGAAAGAAATAGAAAAGCACTGTAACATTAAAAAAATCAATAATGTAGAGTGCTGTTAGCAGAATATGTGGTAAATACTGGGGAAACTAGATGGCATCGGTCATAGCAGTAAAAATGACTGAAACTGCTCCAGGAGGTTGTACGTCTCCCACTGACTGACTCCCAGGTTTCATATTGCAGTGCTCTATTATCTGCGCCAGTTTGTTCATGCCTGTTTTGTTATGTCTAATGCTGAATGAACAGTCTAATAGGAGGATTTATAAAAGTGGTTGGATAGGATATATAATCTCTCCAGCATGTCCATGGGTCATCTCCCAGTTAAATGTAACCAGAATACGCAGGGAGTGTCCAGGAGGCGCATACCTGAACCAGCTGGCTCCGTCATTTCAATCATGAATCAAAAATATTCCAATCAGAGTGAGCAGGAGACATAACAGTGCAAGAGACAGTAATCTGTGAATGTATGAACATGACTCCTAGGATACTGGGCTGAGAGCTGAGCCTGACAAGCTGAGTCTGACATCCTAAAATGGTTATTGAGCAGAAGAACCCGCCAAGATTGCTGTCACAACATGGGATTTCCTCTGGCGCCACTCTCAGGCCAAACTTTGTGCACCCAAGAACAGCAAAGTTGTCTTTCCATGTTTGCATCCATTCAGCAGCAGTTTTGTTCCTGCTGTGTAATGACATTTACTGCCTTAAAGAGCTTAAAGCGTGGCTGTTGTTCTTATTGTACAGAGTCACTTCTCTTTTATTGCCAGGTTTAGAGTTTTATTATGACATTAAGTCAAAAATATTTGGATTTCAGTCAGACAGCATACATTATGTTCACTTTCTACAGGTTTAGAAAATATGTACAGTAACATGGCAGTGCCTGCAGCTTATTTCCATGCATAGACTCCAAAACATGTATCAATGTGTACAGTCAACGCTAGCACCTTGATATTTCCCTGCAACGTATTTTTTAAAATTATACGTGTTGATATACTATAAATAAAGAAGCTGGAATTCAATAAGCATGGCAAGTCATCATTTGATAGATATCCGTATGCAAAATTAGGTAAAAAAAAAAAAAAAGAAAAATTCTAATTGATAAGAATCATTACAGTGGAAATACAGACAAAAGCTCTGCTGTTTTGATCTGTGTTCCGATAAGAAACACATGAGAAGTGATTCTTAAAACATGCAACAGTACATTAACATTCTGTTAATGTTACCACAAAGTATAAAGTCAACCTAGACCAAGTCAGTGACGCTGGAGCAAGGAGAAACCGAGGCATCTGCCATGGTGAGAAACTCAATCCAATTCTGGTAGAAGCCACGTGAAAACTCTCCTGTGTCGATGGCGAGTCCACACAAGCGGCTCTGGCCCGTTTTGTTCCTCAGAGCCAGCTGAGCCTCCCGCTCCGTCACATTGAAGCTGATATTCAGAACTTGTACCACCAACAGGTGAAGCAATCCCCCTGTGACGATGCTGCTGTACCAAGCGCAGGTGAAGCAAAGTGCTGTGCTGTAGAGAAGATTTTAAAAAAAATTGAAAAGATTTTACAATGTTGACTTCACATCTATTCCTACATTTAGTTTTATAGTCACCTGTTGAAACTGAATACAAAAGAGTGATGTACCTAGACTGACTGTAGACGCCAGGGCAGTAGAAGAGAGCTGTCATTAGATACTGTCGAGGACACAGGCTGCAAAGCACCAAAGTGATCCCATACAGAGAGGTCAACAGGAACACAGAGAGGGTCAGCAGGAAACTGCGGTGGTTGCCCTGTCCAACACAGCTGTTTATCCTACAACACCACACAAAACACACACACAACAATGTACCAGTCACACAAAGCTTGTTATTCTGACTCTATACTGTTACTGCTCTTTATGTGAGACGATGCAGCAGCAAGGCTTTAAAGATGTTTTCAACCATTGTTGATTCAATTATTGCTCAGAAACATTTTCACTTTTTTCACCTTTGGAAGAAAATAGTTCCCAATTAAAACTCAGTAAGATCTGTTGATTATCCTGAACAACCAGGACATTGTTCCTGTAAAGACACACTGCTTTGGAGAAAGTTGTAATGTAATTTCTCAGCATTTTGGGCACCACAAACTAAATTCCATTCACCTCCATTGTTTTGGGGTGGCAGCAGAAATCACAGCAGCAATTATCTCAAAACCTGGCCAAATAAAACCAAAGATATCTGCATGATGTTAAAACCCTGACAAATTCAGGCTATTAACGAGAATCAGCCTGGTATTAAATGTACAAACCTTACAAAGCAGCTACTAAATTAGCTAATGGGTGTGTGATCTAATAGTCAAATGGTAAATTTCAACCTTTCAAGTTTTCCTACGGTGGAAAAAAACAAGAGGTTGAGCATTTTGCTGAAGATATAATTGCTGGTGTGTAATTACAGGACAATTATCTAAATGTGAATGCACAACACTGAAAAGTATGGCTGACTTAGTTAGAAGTGATTCAGAGTTCCCACAAGAAATATATGGATATTTATGTTAGATCTGACACACCAGATGCAGTGGTGGTCCAGACGCTGGACGCAGGATCCACAGGTTCGACAGTGTCCTGCCCGTGGGGGTCGCATTATTTTGCACAGAGGACACCTGCTCCATTTTGCTCTCAGGGCCTCTTTTACTGTCACTGGTCCTGAAGAGGAGACTTTTGATTGAATAGATCCATTATGCTGTGGGGAGTCCTTGTTGTTCTCCTGACTCTCACTGTGTGTTTCATGCAAGGTGGTCGTCACAAATCCAGGGCCCCTCTTGGTGTGAATAAGAGAGACGACAGTGAGAATCATCCCGGCTGTCACTGTGCACACCTGCAGCTGGCTGACGTCCCCGCGAGGTAAAATCTCTGTGATGAAGAGGTAATACATGTAGGCCAGAGAGTAGAGAGAAAGGGTGAGAAAGAAGAGGGTGCGCTTCTTTTTTCGGTGAGTGGCGTAGTAGTACCAGAGAACCAGGCAGGGCAGAGCTGTCAGGATGGTGACACCCAGCAGGTAGTGCAGCGCTGCAACCCGCAGCAGGACAGGCAGCAGCACCAGTACTGGGATCATGGAGATCTCCAGGTTGTTAATTATGGCCCCAAGCACAGGAGACTGACATCCACTTTTAGGTGGTTTGTCTTTCAGCCACCTGCAGGGGACAGCGGCCATCAAATCACAGTTCAGAAAATTTTCATGTGCTTGAATACATAAAATCAGTGACTCTGCTTTCACTTAAGTGGATTTTTAATGATATTCTGCTTTTGCAAATTCAAACATCACAGCATATTTTACATTCGTGCTGTTAGAGAATAATAAGGAATATATTTCATTTAGATTTTATCTTTTTACTTTGTGGGGCAATCTCTGCGAAAGCTGTCTTATAAAGAAAAGATGGTAAGCACTAGCAGAAGTGCTTTCATATTCAACTGGAGAAGGTCACGGCATGGGCAAAAATGAGCTGTGTGTTTCTTTAAAAGTTTATTTGAAGCTAATATGAGGATTCAACGGTCCAAATTAGTCAAATCAAGTCAATATCTTTCAAAGTTAGTCTTTTTACTGCCAAAATTCCCTCTTTTTGTAACTATATTTCCACTGCAGCTGAACAAGAAAACACTGTCGAGACACAAAGAGGGATTTTCTTTACTAAAACGACATTAACTGTGTGTATAACTTGATGTGACTAACTCAGACAGCTGAAGCATCATATTATCTTCAGATAAACCTTTAAATACATTTGGTGGTAAGCACATTTGGAGGAGATCTTCTAATGGTCAGTATGAACAGGATGAACGATTACAGCAAGAAAAATATGTTTCAATGTACACATGGCAACCTGACTATTGTTTTAAAACAGACTTTAAATATTGTGAACATATTCTTTAACTTGATTAAATTTTGACAGAAGTAATGTTGCTTCTATGTGCAACACTAGGCTTCTTGAGCTTTCCAGCACTTCAGTATACTCTAGTGGTACTTACTACTTTTTCTCAAGCCCTTCATACCTGTTAAAGGCTTCATCCAGATCTTCACAGTCACAGCAACATCCGCACGGGTCAATATCACACTCACAGCAACACATAGGATCATCTGGCTCTGGAGGCTTTAACTTCTCCCATTTCATAATGGCTTGCTAAAGATGACTTTGATGTTTACAAGCTGTCATATCAACACAAAAGGCCATCATTTTAAAACTATGTACTCTTGAGTTATGAACTACACAATTCTGGCACATATGAGGAGGTGAGGTAAATATTTAAAATATGCAACTTGACTGCTGTGTAAGAATGTAATACCACAACCAGTAACAATCAACTATTGATCTCCAAGTTTTCTTAAATGGACGGTCAATATCCTGCTATTAGTATCTTAACATGCACTCACTGTATGCTGCAGCACACACACACATGCGCACACATAAAGGTCTAACCCTAATTTACTGATCTCTGCCTTTATGATGATAATAATGATGATGATGATAACAAATATGAAATTGAGAACCTGATAAGTTTGATTCCAGGTGTAAGTTTGTATGTGCCCTTTTATGGTATACATATAATCATCGTCATCACAGAAGAATTAACATGACGCATGTGGCAAAAACGCACACGTATGACCACAATGGTGAGTGGAAACAGTGGCAGCAATAATGCACTAATACTTTTACTGCTTTTAAAAGTATAATTCCTCCATAATCCTCTAAAAATCTACCATATGGGTTACTGCAAGTAGACGAGTATTGTATAATTTTCTAGCGTCTACAGGATGATCGGCTAACTGTAAGATCTTCTATTTGTTTTAAATTATATTTAAAAAAATCTTCTCTATAATCAGTCCTGTTACATCCCCAAGAGCTTCTAATGTGATTTGTTGAAACAAGGCCACTGTGTCCACAGGGACAAACTATCTGGGCCAGTGAACTCAAGTCCTCAACACTCAGAGATGTACTTGAGTTATTGTCAAGTGTATGTTATTATTTTAATCTGGTTTAAGAGTTGGGTTAAAGCCTTGTAGCACGGTGCGTAGAGCCTGACCCTGTTCTATACAGCAAGTAACAGAAAAAATATTTGAAATAGAAAACAAAAAACACATTTCAGTCAGTTTTTGATTACAAGTGTCCCCTCATTTCCTAATAAACAGTATGACTTTATATCAAACTGCATTATCTCATAATCACAATCAATATTATTCACCAACAACTTATTAAACTCTTGATTAAAATGTTCTAGTTGTGTTAATAAGAAAACCCACCTTCACAAAGGCAAGATAAACCTTTTCTCTATTAACTTACCTTTTGTCTTCAAAAAGCAAAAACAAAATCATCAATACATGTGGGTTGAAATGTCAGATTTACTCTTTCCAGGCAAAAGTTATGCAATCCTCAGCAAATGATGAAGAAAATGACCCCTTGTGAACAAGCGCTGTCTTTGAATGAGTGAGAGAAAAAAAAAGAAAACAGCAGCCTAGTTTCCTGTCAGTCATTTGTGTTGAAAAAGGAAACTGTCATCTCTCGGCTCTGGTGGTTCTGCAGTAACACCGTACCAGTGCAGTGAGATGGTTTTCATCTCTTGGATTCCCTCAGTGGAAGTGTCCCAACAGAAGATAACTTTGATTACTTTCGACAAGTGGTTTACACCGCCTTGATATTGCGTTGCATCTGCAAGCTCACTTTTCCAAAGTCTGTCTTCCTCACATATCATTAAATAGTTCACAAGTTGTTCTAGCATACTCAGCCTTCTTTTGCTCTACAGCTTCTATCAGTTTCCATTTTAGGTTTTTATGCTTCCATGCTCGGTAATTATAGGTGCCAGGAGTGCCAGGAGTCTTTCATACCTCTGTCCATAGCTGAGGGGCCATGATGAGGTGTTCAGAAGCTGCAACCCTGATAATCCACGCTGAGCTGAACAAAGGTGCATATGAGAAACATGACAGGCACTCATAGATGAGAGACTGAGGGATGATCCACAGGGCAGCCCCACCCTCCGGGATCATATTTCGTCCCACAAGCAAACTGACCTCGCTGCTCACACACAGAAAACTCTGGAAGAGTGTATGTGTGAGTGATTAGAGGTAAAACCTCCAGTGTTGCTGTTAATATGAGTCAGTGTTTCTACATTACACTCGGCGTGACATGTCTGACAACTGTGGATTTGGATTCAGATTCCTGCTCAAGGACACTTCAGCAGAGAGACAAGACAGGAGGATGAAGCCAGTGTTTATCTTGCTGCTATATTCAGTATGTCCACTAAGCCCTTCATACCTGTTAAAGGCTTCATCCAGATCTTCACACTCACAGCAACACATTGGATCATCTGTTTCTGGAGGCTTTAACTTCTCCCATTTCATAATGGCTTGCTAAAGATGACTTTGATGTTTACAAGCTGTCATATCAACACAAAAGGCCATCATTTTAAAACTATGTACTCTTGAGCTATAAACTACACAATTCTGGCACATATGAGGAGGTGAGGTAAATATTTAAAATATGCAACTTGACTTCTGTGTAAGAATGTAATACCACAACCAGTAACAATCAACTATTGATCTCCAAGTTTTCTTAAATGCACGGTCAATATCCTGCTATTAGTATCTTAACATGCACTCACTGTATGCTGCAGCACACATACACATGCGCACACATAAAGGTCTAACCCTAATTTACTGATCTCTGCCTTTATGATGATAATAATGATGATGATGATAACAAATATGAAATTGAGAACCTGATAAGTTTAATTCCAGGTGTAAGTTTGTATGTGCTCTTTTATAGGAACAATGATCATTATCACAGAAGAATTAACATGACACACATGGCAAAAACGCACATGTATGACCACAATGGTGAGTGGAAACAGTGGCAGCAATAATGCACTAATACTTTTACTGATTTTAAAAGTATAATTTCTCTGTAATCCTCTAAAAATCTACCATATGGGTTACTGCAAGTAGACGTATACTGTATCATTTTCTAGCGTCTACAGGATGATCGGCTAACTGTAAGATCTTCTGTTTGTTTTAAATTATATCAAAAAAATCTTCTCTATAATCAGTCCTGTTACATCCCCAAGAGCTTCTAATGTGATTTGTTGAAACAAGGCCACTGTGTCCACAGGGACAAACTATCTGGGCCAGTGAACTCAAGTCCTCAACACTCAGAGATGTACTTGAGTTATTGTCAAGTGTATGTTATTATTTTAATCTGGTTTAAGAGTTGGGTTAAAGCCTTGTAGCACGGTGCGTAGAGCCTGACCCTGTTCTATACAGCAAGTAACAGAAAAAATATTTGAAATAGAAAACAAAAAATATATTTTAGTCAGTTTTTGATTACAAGTGTCCCCTCATTTCCTAATAAACAGTATGACTTTATATCAAACTGCATTATCTCATAATCACAATCAATATTATTCACCAACAACTTATTCAACTCTATTAATAGGAAAACCCACCTTCACAAAGGCAAGATAAACCTTTTCTCTATTAACTTACCTTTTGTCTCCAAAAAGCAAAAACAAAATCATCAATACATGTGGGTTGAAATGTCAGATTTACTCTTTCCAGGCAAATGTTATGCAATTTTCAGCAAATGATGAAGAAAATGACCCCTTGTGAACAAGCCGTCACAACCGTCTTTGAATGACTGAGAGAAAAAAAAAAGAAAACAGCAGCCTAGTTTCCTGTCAGTCATTTGTGTTGAAAAAGGAAACTGTCATCTCTCGGCTCTGGTGGTTCTGCAGTAACACCGTACCAGTGCAGTGAGATGGTTTTCATCTCTTGGATTCCCTCAGTGGAAGTGTCCCAACAGAAGGCAACTTTGATTAGTCTCGACAAGTGGTTTACACCGCCTTGATATTGCGTTGCATCTGCCAGCTCACTTTTCCAAAGTCTGTCTTCCTCACATATCATTAAATAGTTCACAAGTCGTTCTGGCATACTCAGCCTTCTTTATCTTTATAGCTTCTATCGGTTTCCATTTTAGGTTTTTATGCTGCCATGCTCGGTAATTATAGGTGCCAGGAGTGCCAGGAGTCTTTCATACCTCTGTCCACAGCTGAGGGGCTATGATGAGGTGTTCAAAAGCTGCAACCCTGATAATCCACGCTGAGCTGAACAAAGGTGCATATGAGAAACATGACAGGCACTCATAGATGAGAGACTGAGGGATGATCCACAGGGCAGCCCCACCCTCCGGGATCATATTTCGTCCCACAAGCAAACTGACCTCGCTGCTCACACACAGAAAACTCTGGAAGAGTGTATGTGTGAGTGATTAGAGGTAAAACCTCCAGTGTTGCTGTTAATATGAGTCAGTGTTTCTACATTACACTCGGCATGACATGTCTGACAACTGTGGATTTGGATTCAGATTCCTGCTCAAGGACACTTCAGCAGTTATGTCAATTAATACAGTCGGCTTTTTGAAAAATGTTCATCACAAGTGAGATCTTAATTCACCTTTAACAAACAGGTGAACTTCAGTAGAGGCCACACAAAACATCAAACAATTTAATGACAGTGGTGTTGTGCATTTGAGGGTTGGCACGGGTGTTAACTATGAGATGAGATGGAACCTGCTCCCCTCCACTTTCACTTTCACCTGAGAGCCTTATATATAGTTTCATTAATTTATTCTTACAAACTGAAAAATGAAAGAGAGGCAGGTGCATTATAAGCTATAGGCTGGTATATTATGAGACCCCTGAAACCTCTTAATGTCCACACTGGCATGAGTCTGGATGGACTGAATCAATGCAGAGAAAAGATGCTGCTCTTGCTCCTGCGGGTTGTGCCTCCATTAGTCTTGATGGAGCCAGGAACCCGAGATACCGTCTCTAATCTATTTTGGAGGAATTTATGCTGCGAGTCCTTAACAGGACGTGCTGCAGATTACACATCAGCAAACTGCAAAGATGTCGTAGTTGCATTGAACAAAGCATTAGGGATGTGCAGAGAGCCCAGTATTTGTATTTGTATCTGTATTTGTTGAGGCAGCAAAAATGATTTGTATTTGTATTCGAATAAAAGTGGACAGAGGCTTAAAAAATCCTGTTTTTGTTTTTATTACATTTTTAATTTTAGAAAATTAAAGTATTACAAAGTGTTCATGAATAAACTACCTTACTAAGGAGGTCCCCACACCGGGCCTCAAAGTGGAGTTTCCCAGATCATAGACAACTGCGCTGACTACTTAGCTAAAACTTTACTCAGCGCCTCATTGCAGACAGACCTCTACTTATTTATATACCCATAACACAGAGACAGCACACCATGTAATGTGTAGGGAGGAACTTCAAAGGCGATTCTTGCTTTGCACTTTTCATTTATTGCCTATTTTTTACAACCTAACTTTTTGGAAACAACAAGAAGTGGAACAACAGGTTATGGAGAGTCCCTTGAGAGCACTTTGCGTATGTCAAAATTCAGCTTTATCTCTGGGGAACACCCCCAGCTCCGGGAGTGATGTCCAAATAAGGAAATGTGCATCATGTAGTAGGTTGATGTGACTCCCCTCGTTGAGACCTGCTGATAGATGTAACAGTGGACCAGAGGAGAGAGACTGAGATAGCAATGTAACCGACCTGCGTGCTGGTATCTAAAAAAACAACAACCCACTATTTGTGCTTTGCTGAATAACATATTTGTATTGGGGCACATCCCTACAAAGCATGACAAGTGAATATAGTGAACAGGGGAAACATTTTTTTTGGCTGTCATATTTCTGGGGCCTCAGACACTATGGTCTGTGTCTCAGCTGGTCTGCAGGTTTTTACTCTAACAAAACTTTATTTTAAACTCTATGTCAGGCTGAATTGTAGGGAAATAAACTTTAAAATGAGGCACACTTGGATGACATTTAGAATATTTGCTTCTGATGTAACAGTGAAACAATAAAAATATGGTTTCTTGCATTTGGAAATTTCACTCAATCAAGCAATGAGGTGGTTAAACAAGTAGACACACAAATATGTCTTGTATTGCATCTTCAGTATTTGCTGTTGAAACTTAGTTGCATATGAATGTAATTTCTAATAGACAGGGTTGTATAGTGTCATATAGTTTTATGTAGTGTAAAAATTAAATTTTCCCTCCCTACTTTAGAACTACTAGAACAGCCTGCAGTATTAAAGCAACGTGTCTGCGCCATCTGGAGTTCAGTCTTTTGCTGACTATCTGGTGTGTTCATGAAGTTGCAGTAGTGTGCGGCAAATTTTACCCCCATGTAAAGCAGTTTCAAATGGAAAAGAGCCACAGAAGAATAATGAAAAATTTTCTTTCTCCTCTCCATCAATTGTCATCAGGAAATCATTTTAAAATGACTAAAATCTGTAATACGATTTATTGAAGTAAATAATATTAAAAGGTAAATATGTGATGTAGGGGTGATACACGCTCATTCAGCTGACTCACCATGAATTAAATACAAAAGGACATAATTAAATCTTATTGACACAATGATCTTGTGTCATTTCTTTACATTTATTTCAGGAGACAGTTACATACCATGAATATAATAGTGAGACATCTGTTACAACACAACTCTAACAGACTCATTCATTCACATTTTACACATAATATCAAGTATATAGTCCACAACATTACTATCATCACGCTTTTAGAGGTAAGAGGTGGAAGAATTCTTTAACCCCCCTGATACAACACAGTGCATATGTCCCTTTAGCCATGTGCATGTTCCCATTTGATTAATAATCTGTAATGATCACTGTCACGTCTGGGGGAAAGAAACCCTGTCCACTCTTTGTTGCAGCAAGTAGTTAAGTGCATGTGCAGCACCTGATTGGGTCCCACTGATTTTAACCACAACATGATGGCGTAGTGATCTATAAGTGCTATGCAGAGGGCTGAGTGAAGATTTGGGATTCCAGCACGAGTCGTCAAAAATCAACAAAATGAAATGCAGCTCATGGAATGTTTAAGGGGACGTAAACACCGAGGAATAAAAGTTCACATGACTGAGGCAGACATTCAGAACACGGGCCATTCAATCCGCACTATGTTGCACTGCACTGGGGTTTGGGTATTTGAAAGAGGGGCTTAGAGGTAAGTAACTCATTCCTCCAGGGTCCGGAAAGCGTTCTGCATGTCCTCCAGCAGCTGGGCGTAGTCTGCTTTGATCTTAGCTTCGCCATCCTTAACAGGGTCCTGAACAATCCATCATATAGAGAGAGAATGAAACAAAACAAAAAATAAGCAATTATTAGATCAACTGAAGAACAAAATCTCTTAAATGAAAGCAGACAGAACCCCACCCAAGCCTGTTTATTTATATATCCTGAAGACAAAAAAAACCTTGATGAACCAACTGATCCCACTAAATACGATGGCGTGGAACAATCACGTACCTTGAACTTCATCGAGCTGATCTTATACAGGATCTCTCCCAAGTGCTCCCTGATCATGGCCCAGGTGATTTTGTTGTCAGTCTGAGCTGTGGACTCCACTGCGTGACGGGCCATGTCATAAAAAGCAATCATGTTTGAGAGGATGCCAACAGTTTTGTAGAAGGGGCAGAACCTGTATGTGAAGGGACAGGAGAGACATGTGAGACGTCTGCCATTACTATCCACTGGTGACTTGTCTTAGGTCAAACTAATGTAGCATAATAGCTTTTCTGTTGTTACCACAGACAGGGTGTCCTAAAATTAATTTCTAAACTGTTTAGTTTCTGGACAGTCCTTCTAAATGGCACTACAACATGAACTTCAGCTGCTGTGGAGCAAAGAGTAGCTACTTAAATGCTATTAAGATAAAAGCTAAAGTGATTGTTTTCACCTGTCGTAGGGGGTGTAACCGTTCTGCTGCAGGAAGTCATCTTTGATGAGCTTGGCAACCTCTAGAGTTATCTTGTCTGTCTCAGCCAGAGAAGCCTGTGGAGAAATAATGAGGATCAGTCTGTTTTATTTTTTCAGAGCGGCTCATGCTAACAATTGGATGATTAATTCCTCAACTCTGGGTGAATTATTTTCTTTAAGACACATTTCACAAATCAAATGCACCAATTAACAGGCTGTAAAACTGAGGGCATTTAGAAACAATACTTTAATTAAAAGGTCAGATCTACAAGTGACCAACAGTGTGTGTTTTTTTTAAATCTGCTGCACCTTCAATGAGACTTTCTTTGTAGTAATTGTTTTCTGAGCCGACAGATAAAATGTCATTTCTTTGCAATTGACAGGTGCTGATTCAACTTCTGAGGGAATAGTTTGTGTTATATAATCTTAACCGTCCTCACCTTGCCTACAAGCTGCACGATTTCAGCCAGGTCCTCCTCCTCCTGCAGGATCTCTTTGGCTTTTGTACGTAGAGGCACAAACTCAGGGAACTGTTTGTCGTAATATTCATCCAGAGCTCGTGTGTACTTGCTGTAACTAATCAGCCAGTTTACAGAAGGGAAATGCTTTCTCTGAGCCAGCTTCTTGTCCAATCCCCAGAACACCTGAAAATAAGAAGAAAGAAAAAAGATCACTCACACACACACACACAGAATGGTAAGCAAGAAGTCAACAAGTGCTGAGAAGTCATTACCCATCACTTACCTGAACAATACCCAATGTGGCTGAAGTGACAGGGTCTGAGAAGTCTCCACCAGGGGGCGACACACTGAAAGGAATTCACCGTATTAATTGATAATGTACCTTTCAGGCCATGGTTCATTTTGTTATGTATCCTTCTTTTCCCACTCTCATGAAAAAGCTTCATAGGAGAGAAAGCTTATAACAAAGCTGTCTAAGACTTTTCTCAAGACCCAATATTTTGCACAAAGCGTTAAAAAAAATCATGGAGAAAAAAATACAACTTAAAAGAGGTAGAGAGTAATTTCACCACCAAAAGGAAGTTTCAATACAAAATAGTATGTTGTGTGCATATATTTGATTTCAAAGCATCCATTATTTTCTGGTGAGCAGTTATAGTGGTAGTAAGTAAGTAAGTAATTCATAGGCATTTTCTCTCCTTATATGAAAGCCAACTCACGCTCCTACGATGCTGACGCTGCCTTCTCTCTCTGGATTTCCCAGGCACTTCACACGTCCAGCGCGCTCATAGAAGGAGGCGAGCCTGGCGCCCAGGTAAGCAGGATAACCGCTGTCTACACACAACAACATACACGACATCTTGTTTACTGTCCAACACCACCTTTAGAAATACATATAAAACAAACACTGTATGACTATATGAACTCACCAGCAGGCATTTCAGCCAACCTTCCAGAGATTTCTCTCAGAGCTTCGGCCCATCGAGATGTCGAGTCGGCCATCATGCTCACATTATAACCCATATCTCTGAAGTATTCAGACAGTGTGATCCCTGCAGAGGCAAACACGTTCAATTTACAACCTTTGCTTTAACCCACTCGACAGGCGGAGTCTGCCCTGCTTTGGAATATGCAGTTTGATTTTTCCAAATATCAGAACGGATTTTAGGACATTCTAAGTTTCCCCTTTTCTTATAAAGAAAGAGACACTGAAATTTTGTTTTTCCCAAAATTTCATTTAAAAAAAATCCATGTATTAGTGATTAAAACTTTTAAAAAGGCTATTTTGTTGGTACCTGTGTAAATGGAAGCCTCTCTGGCAGCCACAGGCATGTTGGACGTATTAGCAACCAGTGCTGTTCTCTTCATGATGCTCTCAACCTTGCCATCGACTTCCATAGTAAGCTGTTGGGTAAGAG
Source organism: Thunnus maccoyii (assembly GCF_910596095.1). Lineage (NCBI taxonomy): Eukaryota > Metazoa > Chordata > Actinopteri > Scombriformes > Scombridae > Thunnus > Thunnus maccoyii. The sequence continues at coordinate 20,084,104 of NC_056545.1, forward strand.
CAGTGTTGACATTATACAACATGAACACTATACTGAAGATTTTCTGCTCTAAACAATATTAACCTGAATCTTTAATTAATTCATCCATCCCTTTACTTATTTATTATTTTTTAAGATAAAAAAGGGAGCTGACGTATGGCTGAGTATGTTATATATTGTGCAGAAATCACAGATATGACAAATTAAAAGCTTTACGTTCTTCCACCAACCTCGGGGAAATCTCGCAGTACTTCAGACATTTCATTTCCACGCTCTCCACAGCCGACATAGATGATGACGTCACTGTTGGAGTACTTGGACAACGACTGAGAGATCACCGTCTTTCCGCATCCAAAGGCACCTGGTATAGCAGTGGTGCCACCCTGCACGCAACTATACAGCACAAAGGTCATGCAGTTTGATTTACAGCTTACAGATTTTATTACACAGAGTAAAATATGTGGACAGTTCAAGATGATGTGAAGTTAAAACTGAGGGTGACGTTGCTGAACTCAGATTAGGATTACTCACGGGAAAAGGGCATCCAGAACTCTCTGACCAGTGAGCAGCGGATAATTGGCAGGTAGCTTCTCTGTGACTGGGCGGATTTGTCGTACTGGCCACACCTGCACCATGGTGAACTTCTCCTTTACGCCTTCAAAGTCAAGCTCCAGAACCACATCCTGAATACAACGCGATCAGAGAAACACAGTCCGTCACATTCACAGAAACACTGATTAGAACAGAAGAATGGTTATTCAGGACAAACACTCACAGAAATGTCGTAGTTTCCTTGTGGGGCCACGTAGGTGACAGTGCCTCTGCTGCGAGGTGGAAGCATCAGTTTGTGCTTTATTAAGGAGTTTTCAAACACCATGCCGTAGATATCGCCACCTGTAATGTGACTGCCAACCTGGAGAGGGGATCACATATAATTAGTCGGAACAGTTGGAGGGGAGAGACTGAGTTCACATCCATAGTTCACACATAAAAGAAAACATATTTTTCTTACCCGGAGACTCTGGACGGGGGAAAATTCCCATTTGAGGTCTCTGTTAAGGGCACCAATGTTTACTCCTCTTGGGATGTAGATACTCTGAGTGAGGTCATTGATGTCTTTAAGTGGACGCTGAATGCCGTCAAAGATGGAGCCCATGACTCCGGGCCCCAACTCTACAGAGAGGGGTTTACCTGTGCGAAGGACAGGGTCACCAACAGACACACCAGCTGTGGCATCAAGTTAGGGAAACTGCAGGCACCTCGACACACTAGACTAGCCTTAAAAGTCTCAGTCTCTAATTTACTGACTTGACAAATGCTTAAATGCCAAAATGTAACATTTATGATATTATTTGAATTTAATTTTAAGGTGAATCATGACACGGTTTGTTAAATGTTTGAATGTAGCAGCAAAAAGGATACAAGTCTCCTCGTAGACCTGGATGGTTGCCATGTCTCCCTCTAAACGGATGATTTCTCCGACCAGCTCGCTGTGACCTACACGGACAAGCTCGTACATGGCTGCTCCAGCCATCGCTGTAGCTGTCACCACTGTTGATTGGATAAGTTAAAAAAAAAAAGAGGAGAAAAGATAGAAATTGATACAATGAACAAATCTGCTGGACAAGAAATATGTTGAAAATCCTTGCTGGGGCTTGTGAAGTTTTGTCTTGTTTACATTTTTACATGTACTTGCATAACATTCAAACTAAGTACCATGTAAAAATAAGAAATGTACGTACATATATGTCAGTATCACAGTATAAGATGACATATGTGTGATGTGATAAAGAATTTTAACCATATTGCTCAACCCAAGAAGAGCCTATTGGGCCCGGGACCCCCCACTGATACAGACTCTATCCACCCACAAACATTAAATGTTATATTATATTATATTATATACATTATAATTGCATGGTATTGTTTAGGATTACTTAATTTTGTGTATATTTTTGACTGTTATATACCACAACACCAAGGCAAATTCCTTGTACGTGCAAATAAATAAATCTGTTTCTGATTTAATATCTTATTACAATAGTGTGAACGGTTGTCAAAAGACACTAACACGTTTGCCTTGTTGAGCCTGTTTGCAAGATAAAATGGTATACGTGGCTTTTGCTAAACAATAAAATCTATCCATTCAAAGAAAAGGCTAATAAACCAGACCTGGTCCAGAAACCCCATGAACATATCCAAATTCGCTTTCTCGGTCTTCATCCTGGATCTTAGGAAGTTTTGAGGTATCCATCGTGACAGTTTCTGTCCTGAAAAATCCCTTTAGACATGAATATGAGACACAGATGATGTCAAGTAATGTAGATTGTTACACAGCTGAGAAAACTTTAACACACACATCATGCACTACCTCTTCTTTACCAATGACAGCGAGACTAAAGATACAGAGCAAAGGTGTCTTTCTTTTTTTTAGACACACAACAATGAGATGCACATTTATACATGAGCACCAAACCAGATATAAGATTAACTAACTGTCTAACTGGAAATGAATGGCCAAGCCTGACAGTTTAAGGTCACTACTAGCTAACTCAGCTGAAGCTGCTAAACCTTTCATCTATTTCAACCAGGGTCGAAGAAATGTTAAAGTAAGTTATCTGGTTACTACTGTTCATCGCTGAACACATGTTTGCTTGTCAAATGGAAACAATAATGTTTGTTACTACACACGCAGGGTTACAGGAGCAAAGCTGATTTGTGCGTTTGCACGTAGAAGTCAGGTGACTAGCTAGCAAACACAAGCTATATTCATCATTATCACAGATAGGTTAAAGCTGAATTAGCGATTATTCATGCAGTATTTGGGCTAAGACTGGAGGGAAATCGTAGCTTTCGGTTGTCAAAATCACCAAAAAATACCTACAGTACAAATGCCTTACCTTGTCTTTATATGTAGTACTCCAGGTTTGTCTATAACGTAGCAGGCTGAGGAGGAGCTTCACTGTGCTAATCACCTGCCTGGCACCGGACTGTCACGGGAAGAAAACATCTCCATTGTGGCTCAAGCGGCTTCCTCCGTCCGGACGTGTTGAGCTGTCTGTAGAGCCAACATGGCGTCCGCCGCTCAACAGTTTCCTAGTCGATGATAGGTTCCGCCGGTCGACACACTGCCAGCGGGCGCATTACTGACCTCTGCTGGATATAAATAATAAGTTCACCTGCAACAAACTATACATTTCTGATTATTTAGAGCAAATGAAGAAACCAAAGTCCAACAACTGTGACTTTACAAATATTTAGCAGTAAATACTTTGAATTTTACTTGGTTTTCATATTTTACCTTGTTAGTAACCATTTTTATGTTACCAGGCTACATGGCAGGGGTGGATTTAGTGATTGGGGGCCCCAGTCTTGCTTTATTTTCACCCTTTCTCTAACTGGGAATGTTGGTATTGGCAGTGGTAGAGGAAGTACTCAAAACATTTTTCTTACTTAGATGTTCTTAACTTGTGTTCAAGGGGGAGCTTTTAATTCTTATATAATGCTGGATAGTTTAATCAATAATAATGCATCATATTTTATTTGTTATATTTTGTGAGTAAAATCTGAATCTGCAATGTAACCAGTAATATTATCCAGTCAGGTGAATGTAGTGGTACAATGTTTTTCTCTGAAGTAGAAGTATACAGTTGCATATTTTGGGGGTCTTTTGTAAGTTGTTTCAGGGAACAGTGAAGTAGAATAGTAACTCAATTCAATATTTTTCACATCTAAACATCATAATGAATCTATAGCTGTTTGAGGCCCTTTTAACTGGGGGCTCCCAGGCAGTTGCTTACGTTGATTAATGGCAAAATATTACAAAGTATTACTTATTACTACAGTATAACTACATTTGATACCTCTGTACCAATAATACCTCATAATAATGTAGTACATACATACCTAGTGAAATTAACTGTAAAATAAATTGTTTTATAGGTAATTTCCTTTAATGATTGACTGGCTCTAGTGGACTATTAATTTAAGTCACTGTTATGAGAAATAATAATTAACTGAAAAATGTATGCAGTATATTTACTGTAAGAGGCTGATTGACATGTTTCAAAAATGTCTTGTTGCAGTCATATGCACACCCAATGAAAAGCTTCTGCACATAAACTACATTATAGGAAGAAGAAGGTGAAATAGGAGACTATCATAAAATGATTTTCCGGGTAATACTAAAGAATTTACTGACATGTCAACATTTTCAGAGATGTGTCACAACAAATAATCATTTATTTGCAGAAAAAAACAAACTGTGCTCCGACTGTTCATGATTCTCTATACATACCACAGGACACAAAATGAGGTAGCAATTACATTTTGGAAAATATATAATGGAATCAAACACTCACATAATGTAGGGAGGGGCACATTCAGTTAAAAATATTATCAGTTATTATAAGTTTATAACGCTGAACTCATTCATTAACAATAGGGCTTTTTCAAAGCTGACATTTGTCATGGTAGGAAAAGCACAGGTCTGACTAATAACATTAACAATGGCTCGTTACATTCAAGTGTCCCAGACAGTGTGACTGTAAGCTGTTATGCACAATACCAGGACCCTGAAACTGAGGCAGCTAAATGGAATTCAGGCATCATTCATTTTTATTATTTACACCTGTGTTTTTCTTACTGTGACATGTCAAAATGAAAAAGGCCTATAACTGTGATATCACTTTTAATGCTGCACATTTCATCAGTGGAGTGATGGGTACGATGCGTTCAAGGTGTCAGTTTATTCTTTCAGGAGAGATCTTTGTTTAGAAGTTGAGTTCAGTTCAGCAGGACACATCTTCTAAAGATTTTTAAGCTTCAGAAAACCAATGGCTCACATCACATCAGACGTATAAAACTAAACATATATTCATCATACAAATAATCACTTTAAAAAAAAACCTATATAGTAGATCTGAAAATTCACCTGTCAATGAGAAGTGAGAAATGAATGTGGCAGCACAGAATTAACACAAGATCAACTGAAGGTACTCAGTGGGTCGGCATCCTCTAGGTCGAGGTCACAGTTTTGCTTTATTTGCACTGAAGATCCAATGAGGCAAAACTTCAGGCAGGTGCTACACTTTGTGTTTGGTCAGTCTGACCACTCATTTTCATCCAGCTCAGAGTCGTCCTCAGAGTCACTGTACTCCACCGCAATACGCCGGGACAAGATGGTGGCCACGTCATTCCCCACCGGCTCGCGCTTGCTCTGCTGCTCTTGCTGCTCTTGGACTTTCTTCAGCTGGATACCTAATAAGGGCAAACGTATATATATTAACAATAAGATCACTCACAAATATTGTATATAGCGGCAGGTCATTTATCTGACCAGCAGAAAACACTACATAATACATGTCTGACCGTGCCAATACTCACCCATGCGGATGGCAGACAGCAGATCACTTCTCGCATCTCTCACAGTTTTAGTCTCTGCTCTGCTGCCTTCACTGTGTCCTGATAGGTACGAGGGTGCAGCTGGGGGAGGGAGAGGTGGAGGTGGGGGACCTGGGGGAGGAGGAACCGTGCGAGGCCCCAGAGGAGGTACAGGTGGGAGCGGGTAACCTGGGCCCACATGCAAAACTCCATTATGAGGCGTTGGTGGTAGTGCACCCAGAGGATAACCAAAGGCCGTCTGTGCCGATGGAATGGCTGGACCCGGGGCAGGAGGAGGAGGGACAGAGCTGGTCGAAAAAAAGAGGATTATGTTGCAGTTGCTGGAAAAGTGATATATTTAATGCTTTCTGTGATAATGCAACAGTTGTTCTTGGAAAAAAAACATACTTATAATCTGCAGGTGGACGTATTGAACTGTTCATTCGGTCTGCAGCGTGAGGCTCTGCTACGGAGTAGGTTACTCTCTTGTAGTTGACATCAATGCTGTGGTATTCATGCTCCACAGGTGGTGAGGGGTTTGCGTTCCCAGGCACGTAATCATGAGACTTGGCATAGTTACAAGCAGCGTGGGCAGGCACTGGAGGGATGGGGTAGTCTGGGAGTTCGGGCCTGGATAAACAATGAAAGACAGACAGCTTCTCATGCAGATGCCTTCACATATCCAGATGGTGGATTTGTTGTTATAAAATCAAAACTGAAGCTTTACACAACGAACATATGGCGATTTGAGTTGCAAGGTCCACATCATGAAAATAGAATCTTACCCTGTAATACCACCATTGTTTGTTTTTACATTTTCCTCAAACCTTTTTCTTCACTAATATTCTCTGAAATCAACTTTCTGTCTTGGTTATCATTTTTTTTGCATATAATATATGATCTTTTTTAAAGGTTTACATGTTTCTTAGGTATTTAAAAGTAGAAAGTAACAGTAAACATAGGGACAGAAACATAGGGGACATCTTATGCAATATTGACAGTAATATCCTAATACTTTTCATTGTGAATAGGCCTGCATGGGCATTGTGCATGACTTTCCAGAGAAGATTAAAACTAGATCAAAATATTTCATATGTAGTAGCAGAAAGATTAGATGCTCCATCAGGGATCATGCTGTCATGTGAACATGCAAACACTCGCACACATGCAGAGAACTAAAACTGCACACAAATGTTTTTAAATTAAAAGCCTGGTGTTTGAATATGCTTAAAAGAACAACCAATGACTGCAACAGTTTTTCCAAAGCTGTGCAGTTTGTGACATGTGAGGCGTCAAATCCATTTGAAAACACAAATTCCTTGATTGCATTTAAAAAAACACCCCCAATAAAAAAACAGGCCCTATGTAAAAGCACAAACCTGCCGTCAGGGGACAGCGAGCCCTCAGACGATGCCCCTCGCCGCAGTGTCTGTGGATGGCGGTGATCTGGACGAAGCTCTTTATCGAACGCCATCATGTTCCACTCTTGTCTGCGGTTTCGAGCCTTTCTCACCTTCTTCACTTCGCGCTGAAGGGTGCTACTTTCCACACATCGCTTCTGTTCCTGGGAAACATGGATGGAGGGACAGAAAATGAGATGAAAACTCACATTATAAATACATATGTAAAGATAAAGAAACAAAGAAACAAAAAAAAACCATCAGTGGTTATTGAAGGTGTGTTCTCACCCTTTGCCTCCTCCTCTCTTTCCTCTTGTCCTCTGTGTCCTGAAGCATTTTCTCCTTCCACAAGTCAAAAAAGTATGACGGGTCTGAGTAGTATTTCATCGCATCAGTGGAATCCTCTCTACATGTAAAAAACAAATCCCTATGTGAAATGACACATTTAACTGAGGATGTAAGCTGATCAGATGTTGCACTTACAGTACATGCAGTACCTGTAGGCAGTGAGGGTGCTGAGAGGAGGAGGCCTGTCGCTGCTGTTGTACATCTCAGACACAGAGTTTGGAGTGCTGCCCTTAGACAAAACCTGCTGGTCCTGGATGGTAGAGCTTTTAAATGCTTTCCTCATGTTTATGTCCTGAAGAGAGACTGCAAAAGAGCAAGACAGAGGTTTCAGATTTAACACTTTAACACTTGTGAGAATGAATGAGTAAGGCATAAAAGATCATTTCATTTGTCTGTTAATTCCATTGAGTGTTTTTGCAAAACTCTGCAGGTCAATCTCAGCACAGTCAGAGCGTCACTAACCCTCCTCCACACTGGAGTCCAGCTGGGTGACCTTGTCGGCCAAACGATCGATACGGTCCTGGAGACAGTTTGCACGCACATAAAAGGTGTTGGCTTCATTAAAAAGTTCTCCAAAAACATTTTCTGCATGTTTACCTGCAAAAAGCCCGAATTGGGAGGAAAAGGGGGAAAAAAAGAAAAAGAAATGTATGTCAAACTTGCATACTGCATGGCACAGGACTATAATAAACAAACATGGATGAATATTTCTGAATCCATCATATTTCTCTGGATTATGCACTGAGTTATCAGTCCCTGCACATTACGGCATGAATGGCACTCAGATCCACTTAATGTGGAGACTATCAATAGACTGCCTCTGTTTGTGTCTCCGCCCACTCACTCTCTGTCTTATCTGCCTGTGATACAAAGCTTTACGGTAAGCTCTAAGCTCCTGTAACTTCACTAAATCCCAACACACACACATGCACACACACACACATACACACACACACACACTAATCAGAGTATCCGTGGGCCAGATGTCCATGAGTAAATTTGCTTCCTAAAATAGTCTTTCCCTCTACATTTTTCTCTCTCATATTTCTGTGCACAAACTGTATGACTCATAGGACAAAACACACAGTTTTTATAGACTTTGCGACACTTACATTCACCATTTAAACCACTCTTACTCTGCACAAATTGGCTAATTACAATGTACAGTAGACAGATGCCATTACTGACTACCACAAACAGTTTTGCTTTTAAAGTGATATTTGAGTTGTTTTTTGTCTTGCTAACAGCGTAACAATCAGGTGACAATGAAGTATAAAAATATAAATAAAAAAGATGCAGCCTGTTTTTTTGTGCCGTTCATATTTTGAATCTTTGTCCAAATAGATGGGACTGAATGATTACTTTAAATGACATTGCATGATAAAGAAATAATTTCTCCCAGTTGAAACCATTAAGTAATTTGGTTGTTCCTGAATGCCTTCACTGCCCATTGTCTGTCTTTTAATGAACCTGTTTAATGCTAATATGGGATGATTTTACTCAAATGTTGCTGCAGTTGATCTTGCAATTTACATGCTTTAATAGCAGTGGCAACACTTGACCTTGACCTTATTTTGCTCCTGTGATGATCTCAGGTTTATAGACGCATCTGAACATATGAGTAACCGCTAAATGTGGGTAACTGTGATCTTACTCAGACTACTGAGCTGGCGGATGATGGCGGACAGCGTGTTGTTGGTTACACATTCCAGCTCATTGCCAATTCCATCAGGTACGGCACTGTGGCACAGGTGCCGAGGCTCAATGTTTCTCTTGACCAGAGGCATGACCCCTTCTCACATCTCGGCCGCGACACCTGTAGGGAGACAGAGAACAGTGTTGACAGCTCAGTGGATAAAACTTGCAGAGTAAAACTATCAATATTATTCATAAATATCTATTCATAAAGCAACATCAGTGGGAATCAAACATCATGTCTTCCTCAAATGTCATATTTGTAGGATGTTTCACTGGTACACAGAGGTACAGTAACATGATCTTTGTCACCTGACTATAATTCCTCTATTCATTATTCATAATATAATCTCTATTCATAGCTAAAATGCTACTTAACGCAGTTTGTATATTTTCATATATCTATTTGCAGTCTACATTAATGAGAAACTGTGCATTGTTATTGATTTTCTCATCGATAAATAGTAGAGTAATGATTCCCTGAATTTTTTTTACTGTTGTCTGTAAATGAAGTTGCCAGATAAACACTATAGATATTAATATTTCTTTGAAATCTGTTGTCATTTTTAATTTATCTAAACTGAATTTAAATAGTTAAAAAAGACATTTAAGTTTGCAATTGGTTGGCCTGTTCTCTTTTTTTATTTTGATTATATTGGTTTAAAAATAGTGGTAAAAAAAAGCATAATGGACAGCATCAAAATCTAAATGAAAGCTTTTATGATTTTGATATATTTGCTGTGTTGTATAATTGGGCCACTTGCTGCCGCATGTTAAAATTTATCACCACCTGTCAAATTGATACACCTATTGTGTATTATTTGGCAGTTATTTAAAGGATTAAACATGCATAGCAACTGATTGTGATTAAAGAGGTGCGAAGACATCAGATGTGGCCATTTTTAAAGTGAATTTGCAAGTCACTTTACACTTGTTTTTAAATGAACTTGAGGGATGATTGCCAGTAATGACAGGTGTGGAGGTGAGCCAGGGCTGTTGTAACAATAAGAATATCAAATTCCCATTCTTAACATAATTTTCATATTCTGTGCACCACAGCAAACAAAGGTCACATTCTAGCATTTTAGCATGTATGAAACAAAATATGACGTTATAAATCCAAAGGTCACCTTTCAGTAAAGGTGTGTTGCAAGTTCACATTCTTTGGCTTGTCTAGAAAGTGGCTACATGAAAGTCTCATCAGTGTATCACTTTAGAATTTCTTTTTTTTATTTTGTCCCCCATCAACTACACTGAGATCACTCTAAAAATTGATCTCTTTGTGGTCAGTATGACCAGATCTATACAGTGTAACCCTTTTAATGTACATACATCTGAGTAGAAAAAAAGTTCTTTAAAACAGTTAATCTTTTAGATATTTTGTCAGCTAGCCTAACTTTTATTTTTTTCATGACAGAAAGTTCAAACATCTAGCAGGTAACATATAAGTTACACCAAACATGTAATTTCTAACAGTATATACCAGCAGCACCAGAAGACGCTTAACAACACTAACAACACACCTACTTCACCACAGAGCAGCCGTGGGTTGACTTGGTTCAACGTACGTTCCTTTTTTTCCACGTCAGCACGCCAGGACGGTGCAGTGAAAGTTGGGTCCAAGCTGTCTCATCAAAATGAAACAAACTCTCTGATGGCTTCCTGTAGTGGTGTGGCGGACAGTGACGGTAGTCATCCCTGCAGGCCGGAGTTCACTCTGAAAACAAATCTCTGGTTCAAATCACAGCTTGAGCCATGAGGGGATTTGGTCAGCAGATTTACTCCTGTCATCCAATCACAGTCGTCATGCCAGCCATTTCACATGCAGGGTTTGACTTCATGATGTATTAGTCCTATTTTTGTGGATTCAAAGTCATAGCTGCCTTCTATGAACTGGATATTTATATGGTAATTATTAGGCTTAAATGTTATAGACCTAATTTTGGTTTTACGACATAATAATTAAGGCTGCAACTTTTTTCATTATTGATTGTGTTTATTAGGGCCTATTTTTCTTGATTAATTGATTAGCCAACAAGTTTAGTCAGATGATTGTGAAAATACCCATCACAAATTTCTCAGGTCCCAAGGTAAAGTCTTAAAATTACATGTTTGGTCTGACCACCAGTCCAAAACCCAGGCATTCAATCTGCAGTATGAACATTTTATGAAAATTTTTGCTGATTAATTTTCTGTTTATTGACTGATTGAATAATCGATGAATCATTTCAGCACTAAAACTAAATGCTCTATCATTTTAAATTAGCAAATTGTTCATGCTTGGTTCAAATCTTGTTCTGCAGCCTATGAGTTTCTTTCATGTACTTTTATAATTGTATTGCATCTGATCAGAATTTTTTATTTTATTTAACCTTCTTCATCTTTTCTCAATCCTCTCTGATTCTTGTTTCAATTTACCCACTCAGCATAAACAGCAGCACGTCAGTCCCAGCCAGCCTATTAACATCTCAGCGGTGACGACCTGGATTAATAGTGAAATGAGACCCTCAGCACACACACACACACACACACACACACACACATGCACTCGCTCTCTGCTCTTTTCTCACAGATGGCATCATCTGGATTGTGGGAGGGAGCGGTGTAACCCAGATATGGGGGCTTAAATCTTTATAAGTAGCACACCATGAAACTATAACTCACAGTTATTATACAGGAGTATTGCTTGTTTCACAGAGACATAGTTTAATCCAGCTATCTTGATGTAATCTGTGTTGTTGATGGGTTTAAAGGGCCAGTTAACTCTTCATTGTTTTTTCATGAGTGCCAACAGTGAATTTTAATTAGTTAAGCAAAATTTATTTAAATGGCACTTTTCAAAACAGAAGCTACAATGTGCTGTACAGGACGAAGCAAAGGGGAAAGAGGTAGAAATAGGAGACAGAGAAGGCAGTATATAAAAACAGGAAGAATTACGTGTACAACCCACAAATTTAAGATGCTTTTTAAAGATGTGTACAGATTTGGCTGATTACATGGTTTTAAAGAAAATATATATAATATGTTAATTATTGAGCTTTAGAGGTCCTGGATTGCAGATTTACCTTTTACTTTTGGACCAAGCTGACCATCTTCTGGCTCCAGCTTCATATTTAGTGTACAGACATGAGTGGTTTCAAACTTCTTAACTCACTCTCAGAGAGAAACTGAACAAGTGTATTTCCCAAAAATGTCAGACTATTCCTTTAAGTAAAGATTTGTCTGAACATGTAATGGCTTGTATGTCAGGATCTTTCCTGACATACAAGCCATTACATTACAGGGAGTGACAGGGAGCAAGCTAAACCCAGAGCTTGACGACTTTCCATTTTTATCGTGTGACTTTAATTATGGTGCAGAAGGTTAGTTGTGTGCTCATTGCATCCTATATTTAGGCAGGCAAAACGTATTACTGTATATTAGATTATAGCTCCAAAAACTTGGATATCACGATCAACTGACATCAAACAACTAAATAAACACTTACAATCAGACACTCAGCGTACATTGTCAAAACTCAAACAGTTGCTGTTACAGACATTATAAAAAAGACAAATTATTTGAATGTACTTGAAAATATTTTAAGAGGTTTTTAAAGTATAAAATGATAACATCATACAAGAAGCAATAGACCCCACTGACCTGAAAACAGTGGTAAAGGGAGAAAAAATCCAAACTCTGTGCAATATTTCAACAATTGAAAAAAACATCCAGAATCCAGTAAATAACAAATCAAAACTTGATGGAGAATGACTTTTAAGAAAAGAGGTTGACAAGAACGGCTTGATATCAAAATTTCCGAAATAAATCCAAAAAGTTTCACATTGAAGAAATCATTATTAACAGTCCCCACCATTTTTAAAGCTTTATGTTAATCAGGCCAAAATCAAAGATATTGTCTGCCTGTCTTGTAGTACGTGTACTCTTGATGGTGTCATGTTAAGCCTAGGAGGAGTTCACTGAGGGGTCTTCTGTATTTTAGACAGTGCCATAATCTCTTGGCCAGCTCAGAAGTATTAACCCCAATACAGTACTTACCCTCCCCATTATCACCATCATTGACCCTGCTGGTTTCACCAACCACCAGCTTAGCCACTTACTGCACACAGCAGCCCAAACACTAACACCTCTATCATCCATTACAAACTGACACACAAACTGCCTCTCCTCTGATATTTGTCCTCCTATTATGGCTTTCTAGTCCTCCTCTATATTGATCATTGCCAATGCCTTGCCAGTTATTACCCAGTGAGAGTGAAAGCCACACACACCTCCAACACTGAGCTGTCATCATGAGCATCATTGTATAATACCTTACTATTCAGTTTTTCCCCTTTTGTTTCCATATAAATAATTTTCACGTTAGAATAATAATCTTATTCCACACTGTCTGCAATAAAGTATATCTAATGTCTGAAAGTAGTTTCCATCAAATTGAAATATTCTAGATATCTTGTGAATCATTTAATACACATTTCCCCAAAATTCAGTCTGACATACTTGATATCTTTGGAAACATTAATAGAATATAAAATAAGATGCTGTGGGTTTGATCATGTTTGGCTGCATGAGCACCAGTTTATAATGAAAGACACTCTTGTTGTGCAGTGTTTTTTTGTTAAAATCATGAATAACTTTACATAGATGCATTATTTTAGTTCAAGGTTCAGTGCTTTTAAACTAGTCATACAAGTGGCTTTCAAGTAGATGCACCTAGTGCTCATCAAGTGCTAAGTGACATGTTTGATGATGATTTAGTGGAATACAGAGTCTGAATTTGAAACTGCAGAATAATAAACCAAACACCCACAGGTGAAGAACATGTGCATAACAGTCCTACACATAGACTGGCATATTGTCAAAAGGGCACTTGCACATGAAGTTCAGTCATAAGGAGTGCTGCTTTTTGTTTTATCATTTCTTTTATGGCTCATGAGGGAGCTCTCCAAAGTTTAAACACAAATTAGAAATGTGGAGTTTTAAAGAAGGAGTTTCAGGAGGTGGAGCGGTTTAATAGAGTTGTTTCTTCCCATTTCAAAATGTTCTTTTAGCATAGAAACACGGGACTCTCCCAGATAATTTTACAGTCACATAGGTTTATTTTTATGGTTACCAGTTTTGATTAGTTCAACTTCATTTCTGAGGAATCATATTAGTCCATCATTTTGGCAGGAGCCTAGTCTAGGCTGCTGTTGCTGTTGCTATGGAGAAGAAGTCAATAAGAGGTGAGAATCAGAGAGGCGGCAAATTCAAAACGCTTTGTCGTTGAATATGTGAACAAAACATGGCGACATAGTTGTTGAATTCGTCCAAAATTGACCCAGAATTGACCCAGTAGCGTAATCTTTCTTGTCAAAATGAACCATGGGTATTGTAGTTAACTTCTCCACCAAATTTTTTTGTGTACACAGGCTTCTATGTTCAACTTTTTATTAAAGAACTAGATATTTTTTAAGACATCTTTTGTACTGATGATTCAATGAGCCATAAGTGCTCCAACCAACATGGAACGTTGTCTGTGGAAAAAAATGAATGGGACATTTATTATTGGAACCTGAGCTCGCCGAAATAGATAGAAGAAGATAGAAAGATAGAAAAGATGCTATCAAGTTGCATATTGGAAATGTAGGTTCAAGCAATTTAAAAGCTTCACCCATACTGGGGGTAAAAATCAGCCTTTCTCAGGCTATGCTGCTTCAATTTTGACATTAAACAAACTTATATGTTGTGAGTCCCCCAGATTTATGTATGTCACAAGTGATACTAAATCACCTGAGTACCCCTTAAAATTAACTGAAAAGGGAACTGCAGTCAAAAATTTCATAGGGCTGTAGTGTGTAACTTGCTACTTCATCTCTAACTCCTTGAGTGCCAAATTTCCTGCGTTTATTAGCTTATTTTTGTTTTACATCCTTAAGTTTCACAATAGCGACAGGTTTCAGAAATGAAATTAATCTGCTTTTGTTGTCAATTTTAGACAAAATACAGTGTAGTCCTCTGATGCTCATACCCTGATCCTCACTTCTCACTTGGTGCCATCTGTTGGTTATTGTTGGTGGCACAAGTGAATGAGCAGTTAATCTAGATTAAAATATGTCTCTTCTTCTAAAATGTTGATTCTAGATGACTTTAAGAATTTCTAGATTTATTATTTAAGACGGCAGTATTAAATTGTAGTCCAACAGGATTTGTATTTGTATGAATATTTTTAAAATTTTGTTAGGAGCTGCTCTATTTGGTGATGTATTAATGTGTGTATGTTATTAACTTATTATTATTATTCAAAAACAATAACTCCATGACACAAGGCTTGCACAAAGACAGATATGTTTTAACAAATAAATATTTTCTCTGAACAGATCCTCCTGCAGATCAGCTGCATGAGAGATGAAGAAGATGTTAGAGAGCAACATCTACAACTTTTGAGACTTCCTCCCTCTCCTGAGTTGGGACATTTCTCAGACAACCAGCAATCCCAGGTGAGAGACCAACTTTCAAAAGAAGTGAATAATCTATTGATAAACACTTAATAAGATATCATTAATAAGATAAGACATATATCATACATCATATCAATATGATGTCATTAAAAAACACTTTTTCCTTTAGTATGAACTACTGTATTTGAGAGTATGACAAAAAATTCAAATCAAGGTCCATTTACTTGCCTTTTTCTGAGCTTTCAACCATATTTTGAATTTTATATATTTAGTTTTCATCAGCGAATGGAGTTTTCTCAGTTGTCATGGAGATGCATCTTGACACGCAAGCTCAGTAACTGTTATGATTTCATCCATGGCGCTTTTAGGACTTCTCATCCTTGTGATCTTAGAGTTAAAATTAAGCTTAAGTTCATTATTGAGCTTGTGTACAATAATAATACTAGTTTGACAGACCAATGCCAACTTCACTTACAAGCTTTTTTGGGAACTTTCAACCGTATCAGATGTATTATTTTAGTGTTTGACTAAGCTTAAGTTATAAACAGTCGATTTAAACAATTAATCACACCCACTGCTGTAAAAATAGCTATAGCCTTTATCTAATCTTCAGATTATAATTATAATGTATGGTGATGGTTAATTTAACAGAACCGCTTCTTTTTGACATCAGCAAATTATTAAAATTCACTATTCCTTATCATTATAAAGCTATCATCAAGTAATTATCCAACAGTTTTCTTCTAGTCTTGTTTTACAATGGGCCTTTACAAAACACAAAACCTTAAATTTTCCCATAGCAGAGCGCAGCACATCACACGACAGTGGGAAAAATGATCAGCCAGAGCTTAAGGCTGTATCAAAAGCCTCACAGTTCCTGAGCAGCCGCCTTTAGAGGGGGTGACTCTTAGAATGCCTCAGCTTGTTTGTCTCATGGTTTAAGTGGTGCACATAGCCATGGAAAGATCATTAAATCACTGTTTTACCACTTGGCTTAATCCCCACAACAAAAGGGAAGATACAAAAAAAGAGAAAATGGAGAGAAAAAATGGTGGGTGAGATTAACTAGAAACTTGATGGATCTAAACTGACGGCTCTGTTTCCCAGCGTTGCTAAGGGGAGTTAAGAATCTTGATTCCACATCTCCCAGGCTGAAGAGTGGCTGCTGATCGGACGTTCCCTGTTACCCCTGCAGTGGCCAGCCGCACTCGTAGTGTCCGCCGCTGTGGCCATCTGCCGGATTACCCAGCAGGATATATTTTTATAGAGAGCATCCTATTCATATCCTGCCTGCAAAGGTTTACATTAAGGTTGAACTCGGGTGCACTTACAATGGCAGATGAAGTAAGCCCTATCCTTCTTACAGCACCCCTCCCCATCTTCTCACTGTTTGGGAGACTGATAGCACTGGGTTGAAAGGGGCTGCTTTACCGTGGCATGAAAGAGGATCTCATGCAATGCCACTGTCTGCTGCTGATTTTTTTTCAGGCGCTGACAATAAAGTGGTGCCCAGCATGAAAAAAAACATTTGTATGTGCCAAGTGCAATTGTTTCTTCTAATAGGCATCAACAGGCCAACTTCTCTGTGTTACCATACAGGTGAACTCATTCCTGGGAAAATGTTTTTTTCTTTCTCAGCCTCGTAGGCGCGATGGCGTCCCCCTTTTTCCTCGGCCTAAAGGGATTAGTCGTGCCAGTGCTACCCCGGCTGTCACGGTACTGTCTACTTCCCATCTCTCTTCTGGGCCTCTAAT
Organism: Thunnus maccoyii; assembly: GCF_910596095.1. Classification (NCBI taxonomy): domain Eukaryota; kingdom Metazoa; phylum Chordata; class Actinopteri; order Scombriformes; family Scombridae; genus Thunnus; species Thunnus maccoyii. The sequence goes on from NC_056545.1 coordinate 20,101,102, forward strand.
GTGATTAACCCATTCCCTGTGGTCCAAATGGTTCTGGAGGGTGGGTAGTTGGGGGGTGGGGAGGAGGGGAGCACCTCCTTGGCATGTTCCTCCCCATGCCTAACTCACCATCATTGGCAGGAAGGACCGAGGTCAAAGGTCTTTTAGGGTGTGGAGACGAGTCCAAGTGGTTGAGGAAAGAATTAATACAGTCTGAAAGTTTAATTTTAAAATTTAAAGTTTTTAAACCACAATTTATCACCTATTTTAACATTAGATTGTCTAGACTTGTCTTGAAATCTATAATATGAATCCACAAATTGTTTTGCTCATTGAAATTCTACATCACATTTTACCAGTCTGCCGTGACTTCTTACAATCTATTCAAACACCTCAATCATTAATGAAAATCTGTTCAGGCTGATTTGTATTATGTCATTTGCTTTCACAGACATCAGCACTGAATATTTACTGCTTGCTTAAGTGGAGACAATAATGATTGCCGACGCCCATCATCTTGTCAAATGTCAGTGTTGCGGGGCCTCGCCTGTTTAACACATGTCACGCTCATTTTCAACTCATCTGTCGCAAGTCGTCTTTAGGGCATCTGTTGCGCGCAGAGGACCACATATGCCCTTTTGCCACCACTCAGAGGGAGAAGCCTCCGAGCCAAAGAGCTGCATACAAAAACCCAGAGCTGAAATCACCTTTACAGTGGCAAACACTTGTCACTTCATGTTTTTATCTGTGTGGTGATGTGCAGTGCGACTGCAGCTTCTCTGTATAATGGGGGAAATTCATTAAAATGTGCATGTTAACTATTAATGTGTTAACAAGCCAGCCTCCTGTCTCCTGTTGGCAAGGCTGATGACTCTGGAAGCAAAAGATGTGTTGTCAAATTTTCTTGAAAAGCAAAAAAATATATTTTACGCTACCCTGAAAAAGCTTTTTCGATGAAAAGTTTGTAGAAAGCAACTCAATATTACACAATGTGACATAATCTTGGTACCATTAGTACTAAATATCCCAAATAGCCAAATATCTTTACAACCAATAAAATATTAGCTTAACTCATCTAAACGCTGTTTTGTTTGTTAGCGTTTCAGTTCAGTTTTCCTCGCACCCTGCCGTGTGAAAGCCAGGAAAACCCTAAACAACAACTTCTACCCTCATGCTGCGTTCAGCAGCGTTTCACGTGAGTGCACAGCATTGGTCAGGCGACGGCACGGAGAATTAGGAGTCTTAATTAAGATTTTTTACAACTCTGCATGTGCTGTTCATATGCGAGACAACGGGCTTGAATAGGGTGGGGTGTGGTGGATCCTTAAACAGCTGCCTGCTCTGAAACAAACCCCAAAGTTAACATGAAGATCCACACAATGAAGGAATGTGTGTCGCTTTAGTTATATACCTTCAAAGATCTGTCTACAAGGGTTGTATGTCAGAGAAAACTTTCAGAATATGCATATATGTGTGTTAGCTGTATATATTTATATTTTAGGCATTAGTAAAAGAGCAAAGAGAAAACAATTCGACATTGTGGCTGAAAGACAATACCGTGCATAAGGGGGTAGCACCCCTTGTGTGGAGATTTGGTGGGTTTCCAATCCTGATATCCAACCCTGCACCATGTAATGGAAGGTGACACTTATTGTATTAGTAGGGGCTAATGAGTGTCTAAAAGCCTGTGTGACTGTGTGCACCGAGGAATCTCATCGTGTGTGTTGGGTGGTAGGAAGAAAGGACAATATCTCTGCAATGTAGACGAGGCTATGAAGTGCAGCCTAAAGAAAAAAAAGAGCATCCACCGCCATTGCTGCAGATCTCAGGAGGCACGTGAGGCCTTGGAGAGTTTCAAGCACCTCAATTCTAATAGACATATAAAGAGCAGAAAATGAGCAGCCAACTTTATTTGATGCCCAATCCAGATTACTTTAAACTGTATCTGATCAAAACGTCAACTTAGGGAATCTAAAACAGCAGCCAGCTTTTGAGAGTGTGAAAACATGCATTTCCTGAGCCCTAGAGCAAAATTTTGCTTCAACCTTTTGTTAAAGGGTCATTAACAAATGAAATGCTTCTCCCCCCTAAAGCAACACCAATGGGCTTTTTGCAGCCAAAGACAATAGTATTCACAACATACACAGGTGTGTTTTACCTCACTAAACAGTGCCAATAAAAGCAGAACCAAAGCCAACATTATACATAATTGACCAGTGTACATAAAACTAAGGGACTGTTTCTTTTGTTCTAATGAGAGAAATCATTGCAGCACTTTTGTTTCAGAGTGTTGCATGTGTTTCTGCTCCTTTGATGTGTGACATCTATTAACCAAATTACATGTGGGACAGAAAAGTACATAAAATCAGAAAGCAGGAGCCACCATCTTTATGTATGTGCCTCATTAGCATTTGATGGCCTCTGTTTTTTAATACAAGAGACATTTTTGTGTATTATACTGATACAACACTACAGACTTTAGAAAAAGTCAAATCCTGAGGTAAACCAACAGAAGACATCGATGTTGCAAAATAACTGATTAAAGATGCAATGCTGATCTGTTACGCCCAGAGGCAGCGTAATGTTCATTTCATTTAAAAGCTTCCTTGTTAAATTGTGTATTTCGATCCATAGAACCACAATATACAAACCACTGTTAAAAAGAGAGTTGATATCAAAATTGATTTTGATATTATTTTAATGGAAATATGCCACTGAGTTTGTTGTAGTGATGTTTTGTAAAACTGATCAACATGATGCAGCCCCATAAAAACAGTACAGGTGTAGTACCACTTACTAACCACAAGGTGGATATCTAACTAAATGAATTGGGCATCATTACCAGATGGAAATGTGTCCTCATTATACAATTAGTTCTTGGCATCTTGTAATAGCTGTTGATTTGACTTAATGTTCTGTTAACATTAAGAGTCAATGCAGTTCTCTTCTCTTTTACAAGATGCCCAGATAAGTTTATTTACACAAGTTCCTTAAATTATTTCAGATTTGTGTATAATGTTAGTATTCTGCTTAAAAGATACACAATAAATGTATTTAAGAGTCACACCCCAAAACTAAATGGTCAGTTATGCACAGCTCTCTCTTGAATCTTTGGCATTTAAGATAATGTGTCTGTTTATGTGAACCTCTGCTGCTGGACTCAGAAATAGAAATCCTCTGCAGTTATTTTGCAGCTTATTTGTTAAGGCTTGAAGCACTTGGCAAAGAGGGCTCGGTCAACATGTGAACCATCATACGTTATATATTTCCTACGCCAGAGCAGTTTAGGGTTTAAGTGCATCGCTCCAAAAGCAAAGTGATGATAGTTGTTGCAGGTGTCCGTGTACCTCTCATGTAAGGGACGTGAACATTTCCTGAAACTTAACTCTTTCCCTATACAGGCTTTTAATATTGCCTCCATTATCTGTTGTGACATTTACTGTTTATGTCTGACTGGGTTACAGTGGCACCAAAATCATGAGGGGAAAGTCAAAATATGTGGTAGAAGTGTGAAATACATACAGGACATGCAGGCTTTGAAGCCTTTCCTTTTCACTCAGTGTCCTCTGCTATGTAGATATCTGCGCTGAATTCGGGCCTATGATCCTCTGCTCCTTTGAGGATGTGAAAATGAAAATGTCATGACAATTTTAAAGCAGCAGTTGATGGGACTGTATGTCCGTAGTGTCACATCTTTGGTTACATTTTGGTTACATCATTAGCATGCAGTCCTGTTGTGGGTGATGTCTAAATGCTGATGATACAGGAAGTGGGACGGAGGCATTCAGTTGTAAGAGGAGCTGCAGGACCCACATTTCTTGCTTGTAAAAGCAAAACGCCCTTTAAGTCAAATTGTTCCTTGACAGACTAATTGCTGCTTTGAAAATGTTTGATAATGTGGTCACAACTCACTATTTTGAATGGGTTGTTATGGCATTATCAGTTAATATATTATATTAATGTATTTAAAATGCTGCTTTTAAAGTTATATCTTATATTCATGTAAGGTCTAGTCAACTGTAAAAGAAATTTTAGATTATGTATGATATCTTTAAAAGCTGATTCACTGAAGCACCACAGTAATACAGTCATGAAATTAAGTTTGAACTTATGGAAATGTTCTGACATTGAACTTTTAAATACTTTAAAGGTATTTTTCAACATTTTGGGAAATACAGTTGTTTGCTTTTTGCAGTTTTTCTTGTGGTTTTTTGCTTTAGTGATGCTGGTAGACGGATTTTGACAGCACAAGGCTCGTCAGTTAGCTGACTGCGGCAAGAAAGTTAAAGGTGCAGAGTGTAGAATTTAGTGGCATCTAGAGGAATGGAGTTGGCAGAAATGGAATATAATATTCATAAGTATGTGTAATTAGTGTATAATCACCTGAAAATAAGAATCGTTGTGTTTTTGTTCCCTCAGAATGAGCCCTTTATATCTACATAGGGAGTGGGTCCTCTTTCATGGAACCTGTCATGTTGCACCGCCATGTTTCTACTGTAGCCCAGAACGGACAAACCAAACACTTGCTCTAGAGAGGGCCTTTTGCGTTTTTTGCCAGGTGTTCTGGCTACCGTAGGTTCTCCTGCACATTTGAGAGGGGAGGGAGAGGGGAGGGCTATTCAGCTGCTTGCAATGTGCCACTAAATCCTACACACTGGTCTTTTAAAAGACCAGTGTGTAGGATTTAGTATGAATTCATACGTGTATTTCTCAAAATGTCAAACTATTCCTGTAACTGTATATACACTTGGTAGTAAGGTCAAATCTGTACTTGTATCATGTTTTGTAAAACTACCAGAATACGCCATTAAATATGTGTAGCCTAAAAAAGTAGCCTGGTATGTGATGTAGGCTACATAAATTGAGGTTCATCTCACACTCTTATGATGAAATGAAGACCCTCTCCCTGCAAGAAAACTGAATTGTACCTGTGCAGTAGGTTTCCATTCAGCAGAGCAAAGGATGATTCATTCTTCATGTTTTTCCACTACTCAGTAGACCACTATGTGTGTGTGTTTTTAATTACCAGCGAAAGATATTTATTTGGTATAATAATAGCCTCCAAAATGACCAAAGTGAAACTGCCTGAGAGCAAATTCTGTGAGGTCAAGTTGCAGTCAGCAGGTTTCAGAGCTGCATTTGTGTTTTTAATTTCATTTTTTAACTAATGTATGGGCATTACAAATGTCATGTTCTAATATATTTCACTTTAACATATCTGCCATCAGAATATCTCTTAAGACAGTAAATTATGCTTTTTTGCCATGAAGCTTCCTGCCAAATATTCCAGGCAAATGGCCCTCATCTCCTCTTTGGGCCAAAGCAACAATAAATACCAGAAGCTGAGTGTATTTGGCATTTTTATACATGACCCTCAGATTAATTAGATGTCAACAGTTTAATTATCTCAGGTAAAACCCCCTGTCTGCCAGTGCTTCCAGTATACTTGGTATCTGTCATTTGGTATCTGTGTTTCCTTTATTTTTGCCAGCTGGATGTATTTTTGGTCATATCAAAGCCTTAGATTAAATATATTAAAGCCTTAGCTTTAATATAGTTCTCTAACACATGAGAAGCTTATTGCATAATATTTTGATGTGCAGTTTCCACGATCAGGTGAGCTGTCAGACTGGAGTTAGACATACTGACAGACTACAGGCAGCAGTATAATGGGGGGGGGGATGTGCTATCGGTGCATAAGATGTTTGTTTTAATATAAAAACATAGATTTAAAATACATCTATTGCAGAATAAGTCATTTAAATTTAATTTTATTCTCTGCTGATATGAAATGTTGACACTTCTCTGAAAAAATCAGTTTGAACTACACCTTCAATTGCACAATAGTATTCCAGCAAATCAGTAAATTTTTATATAAAATATTGAAGTAATAAACCAAACAATTTCAGACCCTACCTACACAAAGATGACAGTCCTTTATGCCTGTGCTCCTTCACAGAAACACGCCAGTGAAACTTCAACACTGAATACTGGAATTCATGTCATTGTTCCGAATTTATGAATGGTCTAATTTGTTGCCAGATCACAAATGTGCCCTTTCACAAATGCAGCCAATTTCTGACGCTTTCACCGATGGCTGGCTTTGAAAAAATAATGTCGTCAAACCAGGAGGCTGTCAGCTATAAGCACATGGCCCACTGGAGATATAATGACATCAAGGAACTGAAACGAAAGCGGGCTTTTTAAACAGGCCGGTGCAGGCTTACACTTGGTACACAGGTCAACCTCGGTGCGCTCATCTGAACGTAACTCAGGTTGACACAATTTGACCTCACTCGATACCCCTCTCTGCTGGTCTTTGTTTTCACGTTCTCTCCTGGGAATTGCAGTTAATACTATCCTTACACATTCTATCAAATTTTCTAGTCTTCTAAGCTCTCATTTCTCAACATTTGCTTTTCTATTATTTCTCAGAACTCCTCGTCTTTTCAGAAATGGCCCTTTGTAGGCCTTTGCTGAGGCTGGGGGTCTGACAGAATTGTTTCTCTCAGCCTAGCCTTCAAAGGAAAAACCCCTTTAGAGGCTTGAATGAAGAGGCTATTGTTGTTAGCTTAACTTAGATGTTCCGAAATAACACAATTTTAAAAACTGTATCTCTTTTAATCATTTAAAGTTGACTCTAAAACATCAGGTTGTGATTTTTGTCATTTTTACTGAACTCCAAATGTCAGTAAACCCTCCATGAGGCGGGTTAAATGATAAGCTCCGCTCATCGGCCTTTAGAACCGCTAATTCCAAAGATTTCACAGTCAGATGATCAGCAAAAGATAAATATGTTTAATGCTGCTCGGCACAAAGAGAGACTAATCTTTGCTTTCTTCTGTGGCTTTAACCATAGCGTCAGTTAGTTAGGAGTGTAGTGTTTTAAACAACTGTTTTAAATAAAGCACCATCACCTGCTCATCACACAGGTGTACACACACTCTTCTCACTGAGGTTCTCAGTTCTCTCATTTCTTTGCTTGTTTTTTGCATAAAAAAGCAGGTTGGAGCTAGTAGGGAAGATTGATTTTAAGCATTCTTTTACATGATGCACTTTTGCTTGCTTTATTAAGTTTATTTCCAATTTCCAGTTATCTTTTTATCTGTTGACTTGCTAGTATTGTTTAGTAACAGGGAACTCTTTAATCACAGCACTCCTCTTCCATGTTCGGTATCAATTCCAGATTCTAGATTTGTTTAGATTAAAGTGACTTTATAACTAAGAAGACACACTATTTATTATTTACACTGCCATGTTTCTTTAGCCCACCAATCGCAGCAGTCCAGCACCCCCGTGGCCTGGCAGTGCTTTCACATCTTGCTGGGCACAAAGTGCACATGTTTGAAAACCCATTTAAATTCTTTTAGGAAGAATCTGAACAAAAAACGTCCATCATTTAGAGGTAGCAGGTGGATGATTGTGCATGGTTGACTGATCAGAAATAAAAAGATGCCCGAAAGAGCATTCAAGACGGGAAAGGCGATGTTCTTCATTTCCTAATTAGCCTTTGGATTCCACTTCCTTGTGCAGCATCCCACATTGTTGCAACAAACCAACAAAAAGTTGAGTTAAGCCACAAAACCTTCTGTATCTTTTCAGAGGAAACGGTTCCTTTTTGGGAGCCAGCGCAGCCGTGTTTATTTTCTAACAGTGAATGGGTGTGAGGTGTGAAGCTATGAATACTGTGAGGTCAACGCTCCGTGATGCTGTAAATACTAACAGGGCCTGTTGGTAATGAGTGAGGCCACGGCCCAGCTCTCTATTCAGCCCTTTAACCAAAGGAACTGAACAGTGAACAGCGTTGTTGCTGGCCAAAGATGCACAAAAAAGGAGAAACTGTACATTTATAAGACACAAAATGAGACACTAATTGTCATTGATCATTTATTTTCTCTGTTACCTCAAATGTTTGCATTTATGGGAAATTTTAAAAGGCTTTTTAAGATAAAGTGACAATGACAAGCAGATGACCCCATCTAGATAAATATTTAAAATGTTCACAGCTAATAAGATTACATTTTCAATAATAAGACGCTGATGTAGTTCATAATCTCACTGAGCAGCCACATCTATCATCATATTTTGTGATGTGAATTTTTTTAAATATAATTTATATTCAATGTTGGTTTTCAAGGGTAGTAGGGCAGTTGAAAATGGACACTGACAACATTTTTAACATACATGTTATGATTCTTCATTACAATCTTTGGCTTGTGACATTACTAGCAATAATTTCACATAACCAAGTAATTTGATTCAGTATTAATGAGAACCGTTGAGCACATTTAAAGTATTTTCGTAGGTTTGTGACTAATGATGATACATTTTTTCAAGAACTTGAATCTCAGGAGTTGATCAGGAATAGCATCCTAGATGAGCAGGATTTCCCTTGTTATAGCTACTGTACTGAGCTATGTACAGTATGATTTTGAACATTTATTTTAAGTTATTATAAGATATTGAGATATTTTCCAGAACCACCCATGATAAATAAGTCTTACATGGTCAGAGCCATTGTGCCCATGACAACAGACTGAACAAAACATGCTCTTGATCCTGATGACTGAGTGTCAGAGAAAGTTACATATTTAATTTCAAAATCTAAGATGACTTTCTGGGACAGAAGATCGTGAGTGACTGTGTTGTTTTGACTGAAAGTGTCCACCTTTTGTAGAGCTACGGGTGAGAAGAAAACAGCCCTGGTCGGAGCAATGATGACGGAGCAGTGGGGTTTCCAGTTTGCTGTGAGAAAGCACAGGCAGCCTGTGGAGGTCTGCAGTACTGATGTTAAATGAAGCGTGAGGATCATTATGTACAAATACCTTCATATGCTAATGAAGCATCAGTCTTGATTTTATTTGGATAGAAAAACAGCTCCAGGTATGCTTCATTACCAGGTATTTAGAGAAATCCAATATAGGTTGATCGTTTCCCAGCTGAACCTCTCAGAGAGAGCTTAGATGTCATGCAGACAACAGGATTTAACCAGGAGGACAACCAGATTAGTCTTGTCAAAAAAGAGCTTAACGTGGTGAGTACACATTCAAAGAGGAGATTTCTGCAGTCAAGAGTTTAAAAAAACCAGACTGGTAAATGACAAACAGCTTATTCTGAGAACGTTGGCTCATGTTTTTAAAAGCATCTTTTGAAATGTTGAACTGAATTTGAAGTGCAGTCAAGTGAAGTGTGACATTTCAGGCAGCAGTTTTTGCAGATCAAAACACAGTATCAGTGAGGAATCATTATATTCTGACAGGCTGACAGCACCATTACAATAAAGTTGTTACTGAGTAACTGCAGTTGCACTTTTTGACCATAGGGTGTCACTATATAGATGATTATGTAGCATAAAGCACAGTATGGTGTACAGTATCTGTCTGCACTGATGATCAAACTTACTAGTGTCTGATTAACTCATATACACACTTAAGATTTGTGAGTGACTGTTGAGTTTTTTGTGCTGTACTGAGAGGAAATCAAGCTTTCTGCTTTTAGCGATAAATCAATTATTCATTTCAAAATGACATATGCAAGATGCATTTATAATGACACTATTTCCTACTTAGTGAACTAGTACATCTTCTAGGACATCTACTAAAGTAAAATCTGAATCAAAATAACTTTTATCAGTAAGCAGGATAACTGCAACATGTCTTTTATCAGTGGCAATGACAAAAAATGATTATTAGTTCCTCAAAAAAGTTTTTATGCAACAGACTGTTGTCTATTATTAGATTAGAAATTGCTGGAAGGAAGATGCATATTAACAGAACAGGTAGTAGGTTGCAAGTAAATATCAATTAGTTACACACAATATTACAGTTACCAGTCTATAATAATATGCTTTGCCTTAAAAATAAAGCACATTATGAGAAGTGCAAATAGCACTTGCCCTTAATACAATGTTTAAGACCATTTTGTTGATTTAGCAGGAAAACAACGGGGGAAATCCTGAGTTCAAACTAACAGATACTGGACCTTCTGTTTTATAGCTTTAAGTGTTGTGAGTGGACATGTCATGCATAATTTGGCACTGACGGTGTTGAGGATAAAGGAAGGTATCACAATAGTAAGTGATTTTGACGTGCAGATGACATTGTATGAGGATTTTGTGAAGAAACGGGATAATGTATTGCAGGTTAGGTCACATTTCTGTCTAGAAAATAAAGTGCAGGCTATTGAAAACCAAGCTGTGTTGACAGACACATCCTGCTGGGACTCCTCCCGTTCTCTTCAGTGCAGGAATGGCCTCCCAACAGACTGCACCTGATGCTGTTGCACTCCTGTCTAATGGCTTGGAAAGGGACATAGAGAACTACCGTAACACATATTTGATATATTATACTTTGTGTCACACAAGCTGCTGTAAAATATAAAATCATCCATTCAAATAATAATATATTCAAACAAGAATATTCTTATCCTGCAGCCGAAGTTGAGTCATATTAAAAGTTGTACTATTCTTGCTGATCCACATACAGTAATTAAGTTAAACTTTAGGGTGGAAAATAGTGTATATCACTCAGGAATCTGCTCACATGTGCATCTGTAAATCTTCTACTTCCTTCATCCTCCCACTCTCTCTGATTGTTAAACCTTTCTGCTGTTCACATTGATTCCTCAGTGTCTCCATCACAGACACAGTAGCATTTGATGTATCTTTTCACTTCCTGTTTCTGCTCCATTCATACATTATATTGTTACCAGGATGAGGTTAGATGTGTGGTGGCAATTCTTGCACAGTTTGAATCATTGTCATTGTCTATTGCGTGCTGTTGTGTGCTGCTGTGAATCTAAGCATAATGATCCAGTGATACTTGATGCTGCGTTCAAAGACTGTTTCCCCATCATTATGGCAACAGGAGGAACTGGAAGTGAAGAGAGCAGGAAAATATGAAAATCTTTGGTTCAAGACCCCATGAGAGCAAGAATCCTGCCTGCTGAAGTGTCCTTGAACAAGAGACTGACCCTCCAGGGTGGTTTGATAGCTGACCTCTGACCCCTGAGCTGTGTGTAGAGGAGGGTGCAGTAAAAACATTTCATGCCTCTCATGTGTCAGTAGAGATTAAGAAAAACAAGACTTTTTCACATGAAATAGAACCAACGTGCTTGAGTTATGCTGAAACCTTTAATATTTCTGCTAAAATCTTGCCTCATCTGCTCCTTAGGGATTTAATGAAAGAAAAAAAAAAACTTTCTCCTCTGATATTGTTTTAGCAGACACTGTAACCTTTAAATACCTATAGCTGTTTTTAATCCAAATAAAATCAAGGCTAATGCTTCATTACCGGGTATTTTTACATAATGATCCTCATGCTGCTGCTGTTAATTTTTTTTATTAACGCAATTACCAGGCTCTTAGTGGACGGGGTCAGAGAGGTCTAATTACCCTGCGTCATGCTGGTAAATAGTTGGAGGTGTCTCTGAGCAGGTGGCCCTGGAGGTAAGAGGGAGACATGGGGCATACCGAGGCGGGCAATTACTGGATGAATTTCACTTTAATAAATGTTGAGCTACATTTGGAAATTCAAATAACAGAGCTTTCTGCCTAATGGGTGCTGCACTGAGGCCACTTGAGCAAGAAAATGATCTGAAAGAGGGTTTAATTAACACAAGCTACATGATCCAGGGAGCGCGTGACAGAATGTTAAAGTGAGGGGGAGAGCACACAGCACAGGGATAATATGAAAATTAGTGAGGAGGAGTGTGAGATGGGAAGAGGAGGGGGTTGGGTCGGGGTGCCAACTTTTATTTCACAGGTTTAAAGTCTAGAATTTTCTCCTGTTTTTGAATATTACTACAGATGCAGAAGCATCTCTGTGTCACCAGTGGTGGAAGAAGTACTCAGATTATTTACTTAAGTAAAAGTACCAATACAATCATGTAAAAATACTCTGCATTCAAAATTAAGCATTATATAAACAAAAAAATAGACTAAAAGTACAAAAAGTAAAAGTATTCAATCAGCAGAAAAATGACCCCTGTGACTGATCAATTATTATAAGGTACATTTTTAGATTGTTAATGCATTGATGCGTAAGTAGCATGTTATTGTTGTAGCTGGCTGAGGTGGAGCTAGTTTTAACTAATTTACAGTTATATAGTTTAGTCCAGTGGTTCCCAACCTAGGTGTAGAGCCTCCTCCAAAGGGTCACAAGATACATCTGAGAGGTTGGGAGATGATTAATGAGATAGGAAAGAAGAGAAAACAAAGTCAAGCTACACAAATCTGTTTTCATTCTTTAGACTTTTCTCAATTTTTTGCTTTAGTTTAGAGGGGAAATCACTCTTTGGTGGAACTGCTAACAGCATGTTGACGTCTAAAAAGTTTAAAGTGACCCTCACAAGACAATGCTTTTTTTTAACTGGTCACAAGTCAAAAAGGTTGGGAACAACTCAGATGTATTGTATTTTATGAGCTTATCATATGTTTCTTAAGTAAAATCTTAACATGAAAATTGACTGCAGCTGTTAGATAAATGTAGTGGAGTAAAAGTATGACATTGCCTCAGAAATGTAGTGGAGTAGAAGTATAAAGTAGCATTAAATGGAAATACTCAAGTAAAAACATACTTCAAAAGTGTACTTAAGCACAATACTTCAGTAAATGTACTTAGCTGCTTTCCACTACTGTGTGTCACAAACATCATGAACATCTGTTGAGCTTGTAAGAAGTGTTAAATGGAGATAAGACACAGGTCCAGCTGGTTGCTTTAGAACTTATAGATATCTAATTTTCACCAAAACTGCAGCACAACTGTAACCTGATAATCTGAATGGCTGTTTTGTTTCTCTTAATTTTTCAGTCTGTCCAATCAAACGTCATTTTTAATTGACATGGACGCAGTAGCGGTTGCTAGGAGCAGCTAACTTAACGTTTTTATGTCATTTAAAGAAACATGCCAATTAGAGATTATTATTATTTCTGTACATTGACTAACAACAATCTGTACAGCTGCTTCGTCCATTTAATGTGGCAATTTTTCTTTTGCTATTTTTTCTGACTATGGCATTCTTAAACCTGCCTAGTACAAAAATCTCCTGTATTTGTGTTAGTGAGAGGGCCTAAACATATATTTGACATAATTTTCATACTCATCTAACCGTTCCTTGAGTGGAAGCATCTGCATTCTTTATGTTTCTCCACTTATTTATTCAGGTTGTTCCTTTAATCTGTTCCCCATCTGTATTTTCTGTGGTTTCATGCTGACAGAGGAATCCATCACAAACTTTGTTGACTTTTTACCTACAGCTGAGATTGCTGCAAATAGCAAAAACATTGCTGCAACATGATAGTTAAACTCTGAAATACATCTCCTATAGTTTCCAGTTTTCTGATGGTGCACAACACTTTTAAGTGGTTCCTACTGTTGACCCTGTAGTTTCTATACACCAACTGCAACCCCACTACCTCAGCCCACCCCCCACCCAAAACTCGGCAGGGTTATACAGTAAGTACCCTCAGCTATTTATAGCTGTCAGTACTCAGATGAGATGTTGTTTAAAGGGAAACCTGGAAGGATGCATATGTACATGAGATAGCTTACCCTGCAGTGACATAATCACATGTTTGAAAAGTTACAACACACATAATTCAGTGTTGTGCCTGCATTATGTACACAGATCACTGAAAGGACTCTGTTTTATCCTGTAGCTGCTGTCACTTTTTTATGTTTTTAGTGTTTGTTGCACGAGCTGCACTAAAGCTTCACCGTATAGGTCTGTGTTGTGTATAGAGGACGTGGGGTTTTGTTTTTGTTTAAACAGTGTATATGTGTGGTTTTGTGCATGTAAGGTCCTCATGGTTTTACACACCGCAGTCTCCCTCCACTCTCCACTGGAGCTAAAAGCCCCGAAACAGAACGGTAATTGCCCAATTAGGGCCCTCGCTCTGTGGGCCGCAGAGCACTATGCGCCTCCACATGCTCACAGAGTCAGATAATTGAGCTGAAAGCAAATGAACGGATGGCAGACAAACAAGCTACTAGAAAATAATTACTTGGAGTGTTTCTTTTCAGTACCTGTACAGCGAATTTCATTATTGTCAATAGCCTCTAAAGCTGCTCGAAACGGTGGTATTTGTCATTTTCATAGAGACTTGATAATGACATTAATTTGTCTTAATGGGTTGGTTCTATTGTTAAAAATAGTAAAATGAGCAGAAATTGTCCTTCCTCAGCAGGTAGAGAGGACTTCACCACACTCCCGTCAGGCATGAGGAGATAATTTGGTGTGCTTGTCAAATTTCCAATAATTTGTTATATGAAACATGAGTAATGCTAATACCATTAATGTCCATTTTCCTCTAAATTCATTACTGCCCTTTTTCCCTTTTATGTTTTTAATGCCTCTGCCATTTTTCTGTGCTTCAAGAGGTTATACCAGGACTGATTAAAAACATGCACATTCAGACTTTTGCCTTATACGCACACACACGCATATATGCCCGCACATGCACATCATTAAAAACATCTGTAAGATGTGCCCGTCATCAATCGTCCTCCCAAACAACTGAAGTGTCTGTTAAATATGAAATATCATTTCAGTTTGTTCGGACAAGGTTACATTCAAACAATAATTCACTAACAGAAAATCAGATTTAAATGAAATCATTTGTTGTAAATCATATATTTGAATTTGCGTTATCATCTAGATATGTTTTCATACTTGTACAATATACTTTCTTTGTAAACCTGAGTTATCCTACATATATCAATTGTTTTTCACATATTGATTTTCCTCTATACATACAGCTGATTGCATCTAAATAATATTCAGAACATTTTAATACTTCTTATTTAATTCTTATTTATGTATTTATACAATATATCTGCAATATAGATTTAAATTCTCACAACCCCAGAGCATGCAGAAATAAAATGGAAGACAATCTTTGAAGACAAAATATTTGGTAAAAATATTTATCATGATTTGACAGTGAATAAAATAATACCACTATAAAAAATTCAATTACCAAAGAATTTTTTTTTTTCTGAATATATGTACTGAAAGATTATAACCATGGAAAATATTAAAAAAGCAGATCCATAGATTAATTATCCAAATTACTCTAAATTACTAATTTTTATTTAAATTGTTATTTATCTTTATTTAAAACAGGGAGAAATGAATGACAGCAGAGTCTTGTTTTAGATAAGCTATATATATATTTAAAGTGTGCACAACAATGCAAATGAATAAAATTCATGACTGTAAAATTGTTGCAATAATTCTAGTAAAATTGTTAAAACAAATGTAGGAATGCGTGAACAACACAAAAGCTGCTGAAGGAAGAAAAAAATCAAAACTAAAGTGGACTAAATCAAATGTATATGTCCTATTTTATTTAAAAAATTAAACATGAAAAAAGATTAAAAATATAATGTCAGTGTTTAACTTTGAAAAGAGGGTCTGTGTTGCTCAAGGCAAAACAAAATCAGCCTCTGTTAATGACACCCTGCCTTCATATGACCTTCCAGCATCATTGTGACAAAACATCACCAGATAACCTGAACTTGTGCAGACAGTGAATGTTTTGTTGTTACTGTGCCTGAAGTGGAGACGGCAAGATGAGCAATTTCTCATCTCTTTCCTCCTCGTACCTCCAACAGTCAGCAGTGTTGTGTTGTGAAGTGGGAGCAAGAGGAGAATGGCGGCACAATAAACACAAAACAGCTGCTGTGTCAGTCCTTTGTGTTGATATCATTTATTTCTGCTGTATGGTTTCAGTAAATATAAAAGAAAATATATGGAAGTTAAAACGCTGAACTGTAATTGAGCTCCTGTTGGCATGATGCTGCGTGTAATAAAACAACTATTCTTTTCACTACAGAAATGTTATTTGAGGAAACACAATAATGCATCAGAGCTGTAGGCACTCGTTACTGATGAAGATGACAATTGTGGCCGATTCTGAACATTTTTTATATGGAGATAAATCTCATGAGTCTGAGAATTTAATGAAAACTTTGTGATTTCAGAATTATGAGAACAAAATTGAATTTTGGTATAAGGGAATTCAAAGATAAAACTCAGATTTTTTTTTTTCCTCATAATAATTCAAACACTTAATCTGAAGATTTAATTATAATTTAATGTGGCTGTTAATCTCTTCATTAATGAAATGTTCTGTCTGACTGTCAGATGAACTGTCCTTAACTGATACTCATACTTTCACATCACTGGACAACATTTAAATGTTTCTTTAATTGTTATTACTTAGACTACCTTTAATAAAAACCAAAAACTGTGAGGAACCTAAATTTAAATCCTTTCAATATGTGACACTGCTCAGTGTGAACTGTGTGGGGTTGTTGGAGTCTTCTTTCAATGAGCAAATACACCATCTGTAATTTCATCAGCCTGCAGAGGGCACTGGTAAAAAATAATATGAGTTAGTAATAAAAGTTAGATGTTTTAGGTATTGGTCTGTAATTGGTTCAATGTTGCTATCTTATAAGGAAATGAAGCAAAATTTGATGATTTGATTTATTGACAGACTCAACAATAGTAAATGTGATGGTAAAGAACTGAAATAAAGTTTCACTGATGAATTTAGTGTAATTTTGCAATGAAAATATCAAATGTTACTAAGGCTTCCAATCAGACATCTGAAGGTCAGGATAAAAGAAAAGGGGCTTTGAGTGTAATAAAATAAATCAAAGTACCAGATGTAGTAACTAGAGACTAGATTTCACTATTGATTGTTAAAATGAATTAATTGTTTGAAATTAAATTATTTTACTTCCTTTGAAACCTTTTATGAATAAACTAATACAGTTAAAGCGGACTTATTATGCTTTTCCTTATTTTCAGTCATATATATAATGTTACAATGTCAGATGTTCATATTAAACATGGCCAAAGTGTCAAATAATGAGGTAAACGTATGTAGAGGTACAGTATCAGTCCAAATAAGGTGACCTTGATTATGAGACGCCCCCCTGTTCCAACAGCTGTTTTTGGAAAAATATTTTTTGAATATAACTTGCATCATAGTATAGTTACAGACTCACACACTCCAGGCTCGTGGAAGCAGTCAAAAGTTATTTTCTCCAGCAGTCAGCATTTATACAACTGCCTTTTTGTCTTTTTGAGCTCCTTATCATCTGTGACAGTGGTATTTGGCAGCTTGACATATTCTGTTTCTGCAGAAGAGATGTCGGGAGAAGATTTGGACTCGTTTTCACTCTTAATGAATTTATTTCCTCCGTGGCAGAAAAACACGTTACATGAGCCTTCAGAAACAAAATGGTTTTAATGCTGACGGACTTTGTCATCAAGGCTACAAACAACCCATAATGCAACACTCTGTGTAGGAATCGGTTTTACACCGTTACTTTATCCATTAAAGAAGAATATCTGATGCTGTGAACATGTAATTGTCTAGACCCCGAATATAAGATGACCACACTTTTTCAGGCATATTTCCAGGAAAAAACCCTGTTTTATGTTCGGACCAATACGGTAATCCCTGTGAGCAAAAAGCACTGGCTTTAGACTGCTCTGAACGCTGTTTTTTTCTGCTTTCAGCCCAAGTTGATGTCAGCTCATGACAGATTTCTTTATATAGTCATCTGCTCCACACACAGTGTACGAGTTCACTGCTCTGCTCTGCTAACATTATGGCGTTTTTCCATTGTTTTAGGGGTAGTCACGCTGAGCCATGACTCGAGTTGAGCTGGCACACAGTGAGTGTTTTTCCATTACACAGCAGGCAAAGTAAAATAAGTAGTTTACCTGTTGGAGGTGTGCTGGTTGTCTGCAGCTCTTCATCAAATATCATCATCACTGTGGCTGTTTCTGCTTGTACTATTCCTCCCTGCATTATTTCTAACTGATCCACTGAACATAGAGCTCCAAATATCTCCATATGTTGTTCTTGAGTTTTTAGCATTGCTAACAAAGCTCTGCTAATTCAGTGAGGAACATTTTTCATTTCCTGTAAATTCTTCAAAATAAAAGTCTCCCATTATTTTGTCATTTAAAAAGCTTTTAATATGAAGCAGTAAAGTAGGAAATGTTGGGTTTTCATCGGCTGTACCTTAACACAACTCTGATATGGCTGCCCCTCAGGAGGCGTCCAGAAAGCTAACCAATCAGAACACAGTGGGCCCATGGGGAGGGGGGCCTTAAAGAGACAGGAGCTAACACTTCCTGTTAGACACAGAGGCTGAACTGAGGGGCTGCATAAAGGACCAATACAAGATAAATAAGGAGTTTTTTGTGTGAATCATGCAAAGCTACTCTAGTCGAGTCCCAGAATAAAAATGTAGTGCTGGAAATGAGCAGAATAGGTCCCCTTTAAGTACTTAGCACGTAACTCAAATAACCCTAAATTGTCCAATAACTTGCAGCCTAAATTCTGGTGAATCTATATGGCTGATTTTTCATCTGGATGTAAAACTAAAGTTTAACTGTTTATGTGACAATTTGTCACATGATAAAGACATGTTTTTTTTTATGAATGAGGTATACCACTCTTGGGGTTGTAAAGTTTACTTCTGAATGTAAACATCTCAAGAGCCTACCTCATGTGTGTAAGTTTTGTACCTGCAGTGGCTCTTGTGGCTTTTTGGTCATGCAAAACTACAGTTGCAACTTAAAGCTGCAAACACTTTTGTATCAAAGGGTTGCCCACATTACTTTATCTATTTTTAAGCCAGTTCATCAGGCCCACCTTTACTTCACCTTGAGATGTGGCTACTCTGTTTTATCCCACCATCCCAACAAACACTGTTTTCAGGGAGACATATTACTGATTTGTGATGCTGCAGTTTCATGTGCACAACTGCGTGACAGTAACTTATACAACCATTTGTTGAAATAATTTGATACTTTAAATGTTGTACTGATTCTCACCAAAGACTTTAAGACAAAACATTAGAGCAACCTTTCAATATAATGCAGTCCAATACAACACCACTACTAACTACGGCTTCAAAAATAAGTACGTTTATTCAGCACCTCGGAAAACTTCACATAATGAAATTAACAAAGGAGTGATTTATTTCAGGACTCATGTATAGAATTGCATTAAACTGACCAAGTATGCACAATAAACTGGTTTAATTTCCTCCACTGGAGTGGTGCTGGCAGGTCTCACCAGCCTGTTTAGATGAAAGTAGATGGCGGCATTTTATGGAGTGACTTACCTCTCAAAACCCAGCAGCTGGCTGGATGTACTGATCCAAAACATTAAGAGAAGCCACAACAGTCAAACAGAGGCTTCAGAGGCCGATAATTATTTCATTTTCAGCACTGCAGAGACACAAGAAAACCACGCTGCAAATGTGTCTTCAATCTGTGTGATGTCAGCTTACTGAATCAGTTATCTTTCAAATTCTTGTCTGTCAAATTTGCTGCGGTAGATGATAAATGTCTTTTAAAAAGTTGCCAATATATTACTCCAGCTAACAATGAGTGATTCTAAAGTCATCATATCATCTATGATACATGTTGGGTAACATTAAGTTTTTAGTTTTGATCTCTCATATGTAGTGACAATTACTGCTATTAGTGTTGACATTTCTGCGTGTCCATACATAACGCTGAGAGTAAAATGTGTTAATATTTGTCTAAGTGATACTTCTGCCTGTATTTAGGTGAGTATGAGTCTTTTTAGATTGTGTAAAATGTCATAAAGTGCTGTGAGTGCCAGAGGATCGACATGATGACTGAGCTGATGATTCATTTGCGAGGCCTGACTCCTGTTTGGAGCTTCTTATGTAACACTCTGTTGGATAATACTTTTTTAAATAGAGACACTCTTGCTTTCTACAAGGCCACTGATGGGAAATGATGTCTGAGTGTGCGGTATCTTGGGATGATGCACTGAAAACAAGAAACAAAATGAAAAATGATGGGAATAAGGGATACAAAATAGACACTAAACAAAATATTGGATGCAGTTTCTTGCAGTGATAGCGTTTCTATTATTACAGTGAATAAATGCATATACCTTGATGAAACAGGAAGTGCTGCACTGTGTCTTAATGTATAAAACTATATGCAAAATATTTAAATATCGTGATACTATCGCATTGTGAAATGTTAAGCAGAAGGTAAAAGAAAACTTCAGGAATGATCTAAAATAATTTTGTTTGCTGGATGTTCTTTCAGGTAATTGTTCTGATGTTTTTTATTAGATTGTGTAGTCATGTTGTCCATTCAGATGACCTGGAGAGTTGTTTTAAAAATGTGCGCACTGATAATGTACCACAGTAAAGGCTCTGTAATGAGGTGAAATGTAATGGCTTTATTGTCCTTAACCAAACTGTATTAAGGGGTTTTCAATGTAATGACAGCCTGAGCTTTACTGCTGGAACTGAACAAAAAAACCTGTTAGGTGGTCCTAGAATGGGTCTGTACTGTAAATATAAAGTAAATCTCATGAATGTATTAGATCTATACACAAAGTTCTGGATAGGCATAAAAGTAGGGCTGGGCCATAAATCAACATGATCATTTATTAAGCAGAATCATGATCTTCATCTTATTGAGTTATTGTTTTACACATTTCCATTGCCCAAATGAATAACTCTCAGCACACTGTTATTAAGAACTAACAAATGCATTTTTTAATTTTTTTATTTTTTTCAAGAGTTTGGTCCCCAACAGTGGAATACAGTTCTTCACTTTGAACACTCATAATTTTATTTGGGGATTTTGCCTTATTTTGATGGAAATATCCGCATTAACATTGTGATAATTAATTTCAGGTACATCTCCCATGCAGCCCCAAAAGAACGTCAACAATCACAAAACACCAAATGATGGAATCAACTGAGACTGTTGTGGGAGCTCAGGATGGTTTATGTTGGTGTTTACTGGGTATGTTGGTTTTCAGTTGTTCCTACAACAAAAAGAAAACACCTGTGCTTCAATTGAAATTTCACTGTGATCAATCTGTTTAGATCTGTTCTGCATTTTTTTATTTTTACTTCTTTTTTACTTACATCGACAATTATAAATAGCTTAAAATGTTTTATAATGTGGTTAAAATATATTAAACAGCAAACAAAAGTCTGATTTTATATCTCTTCTAAATTTCATATTTCATGAATTTTCCTAATATTTATATTTTATTATTATTAATGGCAGCTGTTTCTAGCAAAAACAGTATATCACCCTTGTGCATAAATGGCAACAGACACGCACTAAATAACATTAACCAAGTATTTAAATTAAATTTAAAGGATATGCCCAGTGTCTCATTTGAATAATTCATTGATGGTGTATCTCCACCTGCTTCTGCCTCCCTGCCAGTGTCTGAATTTGTGTGACTGAGGGGCTGAACGGTGATGTGTGACACACTCCTGATGAAAAATAACAGCGGCCCTCAGATCTGCACAACGGCTGATGAAGAATCACTGACTTTTATTGGTGCCGAATAAAAGGATGTGATGAAAGAGTCAAAGGCTGAGGGAGAGAAAGAGGGATTCAGAGGGAGGGGCGGAGGAGTGCAAAACAAGGCCCCATCCATCACACGAGTTGAGAAGACACATTCCAGTGCCCTTAGCAAGAGGATACATTCACTCAAAGTCACAATGGAGGGGGAATCTGGGAGAAGCTGGGAGGGGCACCCATCAATACACAACCTCACCCTTGGGCTCTCTGTGCGCACAAACTCAATGCCCCTTCCAGTCCAATTCAGTTCCCTCTATAGGCATGACAAATGTACATTTTGCTGCCAATGAATGCGTTCATACTCAAAACAACAAAACAGACGAAAAACAAAATCACGGCATGGATGCTAATAGTTAAAATTTTTAACTCCCCTTTCTCTCCCTCCCTCTCCCTCCCTCTTTCTGTCTGTCTCTCTTTCTCCCTCCGTCTCTCTCATTAATCGGAGTTGGAGAAATTTGAGCTGGGGTGGCAGGATATCTCTGTCTGGCAGAGTTAGTGGGGATTTTAGGGTGGAGGGAGCAGGTGATGGCTTTCTGGAGTGCACTCATTTACACTCCTCCCTTTCTCTCGCTGAGCAGCGTGAAGAGGTGGGAGAGATGAGGGGCCGCCTCCTCTCACTCCTGTGAGCTGCACCTGCCAGGGGTGAGAGGATCAATTGTGAACTCTGACCTTGTACCTTCCACAATGCCCAATTATTACCCATACCATGTAATATATACATCATACGTTAAGGATGGACCAAAAATGTACATTTTCTGACATTCAAATCACAAAGTTATGTAGCTACAGAAACAACTTTGCACAAGTGGAACGCAAGTAGATTTTAAACAAGGACTCAGACAGACTGACAGAGAGAGAAAAAGAGCTTGAACTGCTTTCTGCATTACACAACATAAACATTAATCAAGTCTGTTGCTGGTATTTGCCATCATAATATGAAAGTTGCTGTAGTTTTTACTTCACTGCTTCACTCCATATTAGTGTCAGTGTTTTAACAATCTTGTGTTTATTATAAAAACTGTTAAAATTGGTGTCATACCTTCCACAATGCTCACATACATACATATGATACATTAAAGATGGACAAAAAAAAACATTTTCTGGTATTAAAATCAAATAATTGTGTAGTTGCAGAAACAGTTTTAATTGGCCAAACAGTGAGAGAAACTGAAAAAAACTACACTGTTCTCTCCTTTGGACAAGAAAAACATTCATAGATATTGATAACCTGCTGCCAGTATTTGCCATCATAATATGTGAAGTGTTGAAGCTCTTACTTGACTGCTTCACTCCACATCAGTGGCCGATTGTGGGTGTTTATCCATCTTGTGTTCATTATAAAAAGTGAGGCCTCTTTGTTTTCTGGTGTCATGTGTGCAGACAGGCTCTCATAGCATTTTTGCTGGCAGCTCATTTTGTCAGTGAACTGGTTACAAATGGGTATTATTCAGAGTGCTGAGATCCATTTGGGGTTTTGTCAGGACGTAGAGTGTGAAAGTTTGTGTCAGTGGACCCCTGGCCTAGACCAGCTGAAAGCCAGTGTGTTAGTTTCTATGGTAATGGAGAAATAGTAACTACCTCCCAGCAGCGTCCCGCCGCGTGTCGCCTCCTCAATAGAGCGCATCTGCAGAAAACTGAGGGACCCCGTGAGATGGGCAGTGACCCGTCATCACATCGACTCTCACATATACGGTCATATATAGACATTGAATTAGCCTAAACCTCTTTTTCACACTGCTTACGTCATAACTCTTGAGAGAAAGTTGAGACTGAGCCATATATTCCCAGTTCTGTCAAAAGCAGAGTGTGAGACTAGGAGTAAAAAGCCGTCGCAGAGGTCATTAGGATGAGGAGGGGGAAGAGAAGTAAAATGCAACAACCACAAAGTGGGGGAAAAAATCAAACAAAAGCTGACTCCAAATCACAATGCCTGCAATAGAAATTTGAGAAGAAAAGGGGATATTGGGTTATGAAAATCATAAAGGGGGTCTGGTCTTACTCATGCAAATGTCCCTAAATTTCTCATTCATTGCATTGAAAGTGCTGCCCTCACCCAGGAGACAAACTCATTCCTTTAAAGAGTGGGTACAGTTTAATATAATCTCAGAACTTTACTTTAAAATATTGCTTGAAAAAACGTTGCCAGTACATCATTAAGGCTTTTTTTATCATGTCTCTGAAAAGTGGACAGAATGGCATGACAACGGTTTAATTTCTTTGAAAATGTCAACATTTAAAATGTCAAAGTTTGTGCTGACAGTCAAATGTTTGTGTCCTAAAAAATGAAAACAATTCCAAAACAATAGTGACTCCTGAAAAGAGGCTAATGTGACATGAATGGAGAGGAAATGGGCCAAACCGCAGGAGGTCATTAATGAGAAAACCATAAACTTTGAGAAGTCACAGTGGTTTTAGTGTCTGCTTCCTTCAAGACTCTGAACTGTTACTCCTGAAGCTCATTCTGATCCCGTTGTTGAGATAAACACACTGAGAATGAGGTTATCTTGAACTGCTGGGCTGAAAATGAGTAAGTAATGGTTACATGAGTAGAGTGTTTATCTCCCCCTCCCTCCTGCTCTAACTCTCTGACCTCCCTCCTCCCTAACCCTTACCCCCCTCGGTGGTTTCCCATGGGCCTCCAATTGACTCAATTAAGTGAACACACAAATACCATATGCTTAAAGATGTTTTTTTTCTCAACCAAGCACAAAACAACTTGGCAGCTGCATTAAGGAAGCATACTGGAGCAATACTTTTGAAAAAATAAAACTTCAGATTGTAGGAAATTCTGCTATTTACCTTCGATTCTCTTAAGAAAGCCCACTGGAAACATCACAGCATCAAAAATGAAAATTGAGAGAGAAAAACAGCAACAATGAAGGAAGAGGAAGGGTGAATGAGGAGAGGGATGGGGGGAGGATCAGAGAAGTGAAGTGAAAAGGAGGGAGGAGTAGCGAGTCTCCATCAGAAGTTGTAATACTGCTTTGTTTTCCCCACAATAAAGTCTCCTACATGTTGGCCTACAGCACAACACTCGGTGGAGAGAAATGAGGCAAACAGAACATCGCAAAAGACGCTTTGCATTCTTTGGCTTTTGTACTTGGGGACTGTTCGTGAAAGAGCAACAGACACAAAATAGTGAACAAAAGGGGGGGGGCAGTGTGGATGAAGGCACTATTACCGACATCCCCAGCACTTTGAACAACTTGTCAGCGCAGACACTGAAGCGACTGCATTCTGTCACATTTGTGTACAAACCCCTTGAAAGGGCTTGCTGACCTGCCCATATCCCTTTATTGGGGTTCAAACGGCAAGAGGCATTCATTGTGTCTGGGAGAGTTCATTAAATTCATTGGTTTGACCTGTTATTTCTAGGCCAAAAGTCTGCTGATTTGGAAAAATGTGAGTAAGCCATACGTAATAGCCTACTGACCTTTGCAGGGTAACAAACCCCTTTGAAGAGCATTTCAAGGCTTTTATATGAATAGGGTCAAAGGGAAAGTTTGAGACATATCTATACCAGAACCAATGGATTTACATCAAAAGGGAATTTGAAATAATCCAAAGATATTTAGACCTCTAATGGCTCTGTGGAGTTTCTTCTAACAATATTTTGACCAAAACCCAACATCACATTATTTTACATTCACGAGGAAAGTTCGAGGATTGATGAAACGTGTCAGAAGACACAGTTGGAGAGTCAATAGTTGACAAATCTATTGTGTATGAGTATGAAGGACATTGGATGGTAAATGGTATTGGTTGATGCTATTTGTCTTATTCTGAAGTCAAAAAAGTTCACAAACATACTTGACCATTTTAGTTCCCATAACATCATCACATTTAGATGTAAATGTCCTCATTAGGAAGGCTAGACTGTCAGGTTCGCATCAGTTTCTCATTTATTCTTTATTCTCTCTGTTTGCTTTAAACAGCTCTCTTGCATCTACAAAGTGATAAAAGGAATCACGAACACTTAAAGAGGAATGCCAGTATTACCAGACCAGTGATTTCTAGAGTTATAGCCGTGTTAAAATTTACAACCACAAATCTGAGAAGTCGATGATTCAGAAGTTAAATATGTGTAAAAGTAACTCCAAGGTAGAGAGGTGTTTTGTAGTGTCAAAATGGATGCCAATCATATAAATCCAAAAGTCCAAAAGTCTGAGACCACTTTCCCAGAAAGGGTGTGGACAGAGTTCAGTTAAGGTTTTTTCTATTTCTAGTTCAGTTCCCCAGAGCTCTAAGATTTTTTGTCAGTTAACAGAACAGTATTGGAAGCTAAGCTGAGGGAAGCCACAAAATATCCAAAATGTCTCAGCCTACCACATCTACAAGTTCATGTACATGATTAAGTGTTTATACTACTGTATAATGGTGTTTGTATTGTTTATATTAAAATGCTAGACATTCTAAATTATGGCTGTAGCTCTGACAGTCAGCCAGGCCAAAAAATGAGTGTTTTTAAACCAGTAGAGCTGAACAAGAAATACCACCACTACTAAATTTGCTGCCCAGTTTGGCCAGCCACCTATTGAGGCAATATATATAACATAAACATTTTTAATTTGCTTTTGGCAGTGTCCTCCATTGGTGAGCAGATTAAACTTTGCAGTTTGGAGGTACGTTGAGTAGACTGGGACTGCACCAAACAAGCTTGGCAGTTTAGTTTTCTATTGTTTTGAAAACCAATCTTCTCTCTCAGACTGTTGACTTTTATGATTACTGCATGAACATCTGTTCACAACAAAGGTCTTTGTCAGATATCACTTTTTTTGATAATTAGTTATTCATACAATACACTTGGTTGCTGCAGTTTCAGATCTGACAACCACACTGAGACTGTCAGGCCAGTCTCAGACGGGCATAGCTGTGAGGGTGCACCTAGCAACAGCACTTGACCTGGACTCAACCACATCAGAGAGATCTACACGGCGGATTGAGCCATAAATTTAGCAGCCAGAAGAACCACATTGAGAAAAATATTGTGAAATGCAAATTGAAAAGGAAAAACATTTGAATGAACCAAACTTTTGAACATGTCAGTCACGACCATTCTATTGTTTTCTTGTCAGGAATAGTTGTATTTGATGCTGTCTGCATGTTTTGTATTACCATTTGCATAAACAAAAACAATTCTTAGTTTCATTTTAAACACTGTTTTTTTGCATGCAAGCTTCAGTGAATATGGTTGAATACAATAATATGTGTTTCAATTTTGTTTAAGTTACATTTTCAAACACAGCTGACTGCAGAAGTGACATTTACATGCTCACACCTGTGATCCTCCGACACTGCGAGGACTGCAGGTCCATGATGGAGGTTGCTAAGGAGACTTTTTAGGAACCACCTCAGTGAAACACGGCTCAAATTTTGCAAGTGTCAGCATGACGTATGACGCGTCGTTTGTCATATTCACGCCGCAGAGATGTTTCAGTGTGTAGTGTGGCCTCTTGCTTTTCATTGGAAGTGTTATTAAGTTTGAGTGTGTGTGCGCTGAGTGTGTGTCAAATGTAATTTAACATTCCCACCATAATTAATCCTACGAATTAAATATACTAAAACCTATATGTGAGTGAATATACACAACAAATAACACAAACGACAAAGAGCAACTCAACCTTGCTGGCTTTGTGTTTGTGATTGAATCTTATGTTTGTATCTTGCAGTATTTAAAGAGGTTGGCTTGTAATATCAGCCTTTTAAAGGTGATGTGGACAGTCAGTCACTGATGATTAGAGGGTGTATTATTGGATGGCTTTTTGGAAGTTAAGTGAAAGTTTAGAGGGGACAGTTTAAATCAACAAAAAGCACATGAAATAAAAAGTAAAAACCACAGAAGAATATTTTTAAGGAAGGGACAAAGAGTTTGGAGGTTTTATTGGAACCTATCAAAATTATGAACATGGTTTTGGCTCATGTATCTTTGCTTTGAATTTGTCTGACACTTGTGGAGGAACCAGAGTATAACAAGTGATTCAGTTGTGTTGTCTGACATTTAAAAAGAAGAAGCATCAGTTTGTGACCTCCATTAGCCATAATGAGTTTATTTTGTCCGCAACCTCCTACGTGCTTATTTTCACCACTTTCAATAATTGTTGTCATCATTTTAATTTGTTCCCTTTTTTAATTTTCTTTTTTGCTGGTCTCAGCTTAATAATCTGTTCCTGGACTGAACTGAGCTAAATATAAGTCCAAGAAGAAAAAAAAATTCAGTAACTTCTAATAGTATCTAAAAACAGTCCTTTGCACTTGTGACCTCGTCTTCAGAATGACCTGAAGCTATTGTTGCTTGCGTTATGATTTTGAGGTAGCAACTACTCTGGATTTAAGCAACTTTAATACTGCTGAAAACAAGTTGTGTATTATGATTAAGAAATTTACAAAGCTATATTTTGTGATGAAATATAACAGCTGTCTCTCCGGAGCATCTCAATACCTGAAAATTTCTGAAAAATATAGAAGCATTTCAGCTAAATTCAATCACAGCAAATAACTCAAAAAAGAGTGCCTCCAGGTTTTAAATCTCAGTCATGTGTCAGAGATCTCTCATCCTGTGATTTGTAGCTTTTAAAGAGAGTCACTCCTATTCAGTCAGAAATCAAATTACCACTCTAGGGCCGTTTAAACAGGTGAGCACCTTATCAAACACCCACTTTTCTGTGTACAAGCCAGAAAATGGCAAACCCGAAATAAAATGGTTTCTTTTCTTGAACCCCGTCTTGATTCTGGTCTTGGATTGATCTAAAGAATAGTGAACCAAATTTACAGATGTAAGGCTTTTTCATCGCCTATTTTTTAAAAAGATTTTTACTGCCATGTTTTGCATGCACTCCTGCTGCAAAAAAAGTAACTGTTGTGTCAGTGAAATTTGGATCACAAAAAGGTTCATAGAGCAAGAACTGTGAGACTTCGGGCTTTTGAATGATATCTAGTTTGACACGGTTAAGTGAGCATTCAACTGGTTGTTAACCAAAATGTGGTAACAAACCTCATTCTTTGTATTTCGGCCACTGCATCAATTAAACACTGAAGAAAAACATGGTCGAAAACCACATTTTCAAACACAATACATAAAATGATGTTGTAAAAAAGAACATCTGAAAACAACTTCTTGTGTGTTGAAAAATGTCAGTTTGATTTGCTCAATGCCTCGATGTTTCTTGTTATTTAAGGTAAAGTAAAATGTTATGAGATGTGTTTAATTGTGAGGCCATGCTAAAATTATCACTTAAATATCTCTCCAACCCAAAATAATCATACATTTATCATGAAATACCTCGTGATTCTAGATGCTATCAGTCACTTTTCAGCATAATAAAATACATACAAAAGATAAGATTGTTGGTTCTTTAATTCCTTGTATTTACAACTACAACCAAACATATTTTTCATATAACTTCCTCATGTTCACTCAAGTCCATGTTCACCTGTAGAGCCCTTATTTCTGTCACATTATGCTACCTCAACTGCCTGCATCTCTTTGTCAGTCTCCCTCTCTCTTAAGGATTCATTAGTCCCTATAGACTCCAGCAGCCTAAACATATTGCACCATTCAGCCGGTACTTATGTGTCATCTGTTATCTATTGGACTGGTGTTTGTGGTGAGCATATGAATGATAATCAGGCCTTTGTGTGTCCATAGAGGTGCAGCAGGATCTGCAGTCTGTGATGTTGCCTCAGGGGGAGATTAGGAGGGGCAGCCGGCCCTCTGTGTCACGTCGACAGTCACAGCGCCCATCCGCGGCTGGGCCAAACCCCACTGGGACCTTAAATCCTGTTACACTGTCAGCTAAAACCATCATTTGTATTAGAGATGTGTGGGTGTTTAAGTGTGTGTACATATTAAGCGAGGGGGGATAGTATCTTAAACTATGAATTATTCATACCAAAAGAAAAGGAGATATTGACTACATCTCCATAAACAGACTGCTCTCTTTATGTCATCAGGCACGAGATCTTTGGATATAATTGCATAAAAGCCCCTGAAAATGTGCTTCTCCAACAGGCACAGCAGGCACTGGTCAGCGTTATCATCAGGGGTGAATTTGAGTGATGGCAATTGTTCCAACTTAATATCTTATAAATAATTTACTATTTCAGGGGCATTTGCTTTCCCCCCCTTATCAAACACTAACGTTAAGAAGCTTTACCAACCACACAGCTGTATGCTAGTTACTGAACACATGAAGCTATGCTGAATTAGTTTGGCTCTTTGCTTTAGGAGGGAAAACACAGATGTGATGATGAATCTTATCATAAGTGGCTATAGATGTATATTTTTGTAGCTTGGAAGTACTGCAAAAAAAATGTAATAGAGTCTTTATAATGTGAGTGGGCTATTTCCCTCGATTATTTATCTATCTCAGTAACAAGTGATTATGGAGAATGAGATTCTTTGCACTTCTGGCCCGCGCCTCCAGAGGGAGGTCAAAACTATTTGTCAGTCTCCAGTTGGGATTGCAAATTAGGATGAGCCTCCCTGCGTGACGACCCATGAAACCTCTATTCCTATCCACGGGGTGACTTCTGTACATAATTTGAAAATTAGAGCCTTTGATAACATCTTTATGTTGAGCAATACATCAAGCTGCCAGCGGCCATCCAGCCTGTCTGCACGCAGTAGAAAAAGCTGCGTTTTGTTTAAGCCAAATTACACACAAATTAGTCTGTTTTATTCAATCTGGCAAACTCTTGAGAATGAAATAGTGCTTTAACATATAATAGAAACAATGGTGTTTTTTAATGGTTTGTTTTAAACACGTCATTAACTCATTAACTAATTAAGAATCTGATAGAATTGTATTTACAGGTTTCAGACATTGCAACGCGATTGGCAGACTGCTAAATGGCAAAAATCCTGGCAGGGAATGAAAGAAAAGACTAATAAAAAAATTTAAAATGGCTCTTGCAGATATAACAGGTTTTTGTTCGAATGACTAGATCTCGTTAAAGGGTTTAACTGCTCCTAATTTGTACCTACTTTAATGGCGCACCCTAATTACAGGTCCTGTCTTTATGGAAGATTAGTGGTGTGAAGCTGAGCACATTAGGCCTCTTTTATGAGGAGATAAACAGATCATCATCACACCGTCATGTGGGTATGTTTTGGTAGCTGAAGGGCTCGTTCCCTGGACGTGATAATTTATGGGAAATGTTGCAGGTGACTAAAATAAATCTAAACAGATCATGAATTAACCCCAAACAACACATACCTCAAAAAATCAAAATGAATACTGCAGTTATGCATGTGGACTCGACTAGCTCACCGTTATTTTGGCCTCGTGCAAACATAACGTCCCGAGGCGTTAGCTTGAGCCCAGTTAAGGATGTAGCTAATATATTTATCATTCATTTTAAGATATCAACAGATTATTGGTTTGTGTTCGCCTACCTAAGAAAGAGAAAAAAAACAGTAAACTCGGAGGAAGAGAAATCACATTCCACTATTTACTCACACATTACGGGTCCCGTCCCTTTGAAAGTCTTGTTCAGAGAGCCTTAAAGTGAAAGAAAATGTTTTCCTATTACTTAATTCAATCAGAGCGCGAGGCGGGGGCTTCACGCGCCGCGCATTGGGCTCCTCTATGACAGAGTCGCCTTTGTTGCGTCTATCCGCCGCTGTCACACACTTTAATTCGACTCTCTTTCTCTCTCATTGAAAACCCTCCACAATGACATTCAATAAGGGCCACAGAGTGAAAACCTGGTTATTTTTACATATTCTTTCCCCCGACTCGGCAGGGGCCCGAGCAAAGGAATTAATCACTGCTCTTTAACAGCACTGCCTTCAGGCAATGACTTGTCCCTTTTTTTGTGCCCAGAAATGACACATTAACCTTAAAATGGATATGCATAAACTTTACATTCAGCTGTTGCATTTATGTTTTGCGCTGTCAGTAAAGTAGCCACACATGTACAGAAGACTCGTCAGGCTGCACATGACGAATATTTAACCACAGCCACATGTGACACATATATACAGAAATTAATATAAGAATGATGGCTGTTTATTCAGGAAAAAAAGACATGAAACAGTATATGTTTTACTGACTTTACCTTCTCGTTATCCCACCAGATAGTACAGGCATAATGAACATATAATTTTGAAAGAAATTGATGGGAAATGTTATTAAAATGTGAATTTTCTGAAAGTTTTCACGAGTATTCTCCTCCCTGCCTTTGCTACACAGTTTAAAGACTATAAGATATAGTAACTTACACGTACACATACCTAATAGGCTGCTTAATGTCTAAGACAAAACTTGAATACATACACTGGCTTTCCGAATGTGACAGAAACGTTTTCTCTCGCAAATTTAAGCTGTGCTCTATGATAAAATGAGAGTGATGATAAAAGGGAGAATGGGCAGTGCCGCCTCTTGCGGCGTGGGTGGGGCTGACAAGAATAGACTACATTATGCAGTTCATTTAGTTAACAAGTGAAATAATGGGGAAGCGTGCAGTGGGAATGCCGAGAGAAAGGCACAAAACCCTATTGAGAGCTCTTGGCCGCTTACAGCGTAACCGTCACATGGCCGAACCGAGTCCACGGCGGCTATTTAAGGAGCTGCTGTGCGCCTTCAGCACCACTTCGCTGTCCACAGTCCCGAGGAGAGCAGGCTGACACCACGACGCGCCGGCTTCAACTTCAACCACGCTGAGCAACAAGTTTGCAAACATGCCGAGATCTTTTCTCGTGGATTCCTTGATTTTAAGGGAGGCAAGCGACAAAGGAAACGAGAACAATCCACCTTTATTTCCTTACGCCGTGCACTCGCCTCACCACCCGCACGGGCTGCCGGGCTCCTGCCACTCCAGGAAAGCCGGACTGCTGTGCTTCTGCCCGCTGTGCATGACCGCGCCCCAGCTCCACCCGTCCCCACCGACACTGCCGCTCCTGAAAGCGTCTTTTCCTCCCTTCACCTCACAGTATTGCCACTCAGCTCTGTCGAGGCAACACTCTTCATCCAACAGCGTCAACCTCAGCCACGGACCGGGGATATATCAAGCTGCGTACTCAGTCCCAGACCCGCGGCAGTTCCACTGCATCTCAATCGGTGAGTATTTTGACTAAACGAGTGCTGCTGAGTATACAAAGCCACATTTCACCTGCTTTTCATAATATCTGCGTGGCTGACCATCTCATTCTTCATCTTATTTTCACAGAAAACAGCAACGGCAAACTTCAGAGCAGCAAACGCATGCGCACCGCCTTCACCAGCACACAACTTTTGGAGCTGGAGCGAGAGTTCACCTCCAACATGTACCTGTCCAGACTGAGGCGCATCGAGATCGCCACATACCTGAACTTGTCCGAGAAACAGGTGAAAATCTGGTTCCAGAATCGCAGAGTGAAGCACAAAAAGGAGGGAAAGAGCAGCGGCCAAAGGACTGGATCACATAACTGCAAATGCTCGTCCCTGTCAACGGCGAGATGCTCGGAGGAAGAGGAGGATGACATTCCCATATCTCCTTCCTCCTCCGAAAAGGACGACGTGGACCTGTCCGTCTCTCCATGAACTCCACCCTGCCTCCCCTTTGAAAGATTTTGGTCCTCATGGTTTTGAATACAGCCAAAAAAAGACTGTTCCACTTGTGTTCAGTCGTCTGTACATAGAAAGAGAATATTTAATCAGGGAATTGCCCTGAATTATTGTATAGCTGTATACATGTTGTACGTTTTGTATGTAGTTTTTTTCTGAAAACGGTCCATTTGTTGTTGCCAATCCTATGAGTATGATAGGCATATTTGTAAAGACAAACCCAAAATGACAAAAAAAAACAATAGCAACATTGTTTCTTAGTATTTTGGGGAAGACAGTATTTTGTATACATGATGAATACTGGTTAGATTCATTCTGTGTGGATGGAACTGTGACTTCAAACTTGGAAAGCTGGAGAGAAATTCCCTCACTGTCACATCGCTGAGATCACCCTGAAAATTATATCTTCAGTGTAATTGAAAAATATTTATTTATTTAAAAATGTTGATACTTAAATAAAAATATTTCTGAGCGGTATAACCTGCGTTGTCTTGTGAGTTAAATGTTTTGGTCTTTACGCGCCACTGAGCGCGCACAGTGGCGCACATGGTAAACTCCAGCCAGGTTGATATAAGCAGTTTGGACTTTACTGGCTGCAGAAATTCAAATGAGGGAAAAAGTTGGTGTTGTGAATGTTAGATAATGACAATACTGTGTGACAATTTGGTCAAAAATAGTAACATTAATCACATCTCTACACATTTAAACTGACTGCGCTGTATGTGGGAACGTGTGGATGTGCGGTGCATTATTAGATATTTCAGACTCAGTTTCTTTGCAATTTTAAGCAATATATATTTTAATATTACTTTACATTAAGGTAAAACTGCTGTGCACAATGAGTGTTTGGTCTTCATGTTATGAGAAGATAAAGAAAAGGTTCATAATTTTTGCTCAAGGTGCCAAAAAGAAATTGGGATGGATAGTAATTTTTTTTAGATTCTCAGCCTGTCCTGCACATTGCAGACAAATAAAATGTGCTTGTGTATTCTGGGTACATTAGGCCATATGAGCTGAACTACATCCTGAACGAGTAAATGAAATGCTCGGTAATCTTTATCACGCAGAGGTGATAAAGACATTGTGAAAGGGTCCTCTTATGGGCTTTCCCTGGGGGACACTCAACCCAGATATCACTGCCTGGTCCTTTGGAGCTCTTTTCAAGTTTCACCCCGGCTGAAATGATCTGTCTCGTGTGACTGAGTTAATAATCAGCGTGGGTGTATAATGGTGCATCAGGATCGTGCATATCTTAAGATATCGATCTAACATGAAAATAAATGAGGAAAAGACACAGTTTGGTGTCCATGGCCCACATTGTTCTATTGTTAACGCACCAGTGTGCTCAAGTTTATTGTCGCTTTTATGAGCTCCAGGTGCGTTTTAGCCCTAATACAAGCCTCTTCTACTCAGCCAATATTATTTTTAAATAAAAAAACATAATTGTTAATTAGCATGTCATTTGATTTTGTTAATAGAAAATAATTAAAACCACAAAATGAAATACTGTGCCATGTCAAATAATACGCAGCATTCTAAGAAATAAATCCAGTCTTTTAGGCAAAGTACTTCTGTAGGCTATTCTGGTTAAATTAGTCTAAAATTATGTATATTAATTTTTTTTACTGTAGTTTAAAATATCTATAAATATCATGTCCAAAAAGAGGATACTATTGTTGGTTTAGCGTAAAGTTCCAGTTTTGTTCGCCTATTTTACGCACCGCTGCAGCTGCTCTGTGGCTGAATCTTTGCTTCTTAAAATGATATTTATTATGTTGAATAGGCTTTAAATTATATTTGCTTCCTTAGAAACGTATCTCTGGACTTTTTCAAAGGGAGAAAAAACTGTTCTTAAATTGCGTACAGCACGTTATCTGCATCAGTGTGCCTTTTTTGGACGTGAAGTTTCACTTGTAAACTTTCATTTAATTGTTCACTTAACCATTTTAACAAAACTCTAATATTTGCATTTGTTAAGATATGGGATTAGACTATTTTGTTAATTGCACCATAGAGCCCCATTTTGCTCACAACGTCCTCTGCAAAGCGCCCTTTATCCATTCAATAGCCCGGGGGTATGCGCCCTGGGGGAGCTTATACGCTCGGTGCTCCAAATGCTCAATTTATTTATTCTTAATTTTGTGCCGATCAATTCATTGAAGCAAAAAGGACTACGGTGTCTTTTTAAAAAGAAGAAAAGGGAATTGTGGACGTAACCTTGACGGAGCTGAGGAGAGGGCTCCCCTGACGCTGGAGAGCCGCTTGAGTCAACAGGCGCCCATCTAGCAGACTCGCCCCTGTCTTTATTCTGGCTAATTTTTTATTTACGGCTTTTCTTTGACATGTCTCTTATCTATCAGATTAAAAGAACAGCTTGTAACAAATCAGTCTGCACGATTTACAACAGCATTAAAAGGGGACAAAGGGAGCAGGCAGTCAGTACCTGAGAGTCTGGTAGACGGCGCGGCGCTGCAGCTGATTCGATGGTTTGAAAATACGCACGAAACAAAATACTTGAATCCTGAAAAAGAGCCTTTGTACGTTTCTTTAGAAATCAAGCAATTCTGCATGACAAAGGACAATTAATAAGCCGTCTTTTCACGACCAGCAGCTGGTTTCCCCGTCAAGGAAAGTTGGAAAAAATTCAGACTGAATGCGCGCAAAAGCCCTTTGCGCGCAGACAGCAACCCAAGGTGACCCATTTGGCACAGTTAAAATAACCAAGCCGAGGTAAAAGCGAGGGAACTGTCAAAAACATTTAAGCTGAAATATCTTGAAATTGCAAATCCCTTTATGTGGAGGGACGCTGCCGATGTGGGTTAGTCGTACAAAGGAGGTGGTTAAGTTGGAGAGGCTTTGGAAACGGACACGTGGCTTCTCAATGAGAGCTCTTTTGGACCCGCGTGGCTTGCTGTGGCACTGCACATTCAACTACTTTAAACTTATCCAGCTTAATAAATGTGTGTAGTCAACCCAACATGTTAACCTGATAACTTTAACAAAATACTTTATAAACCTTTAAACACTTTAGCACATTTATAACGTGTTTGTTTACTCGTTTTTACAGGACAAACGCCTGCTGCTCCAGGCTTGAAACCTCGCTTGTAAATGTGAAGTACTGAGTTATTGTTGGGAGAGGGAAGACTATTTTCAAGAGGATGCTTTTTTTAAAAAGCATCAAATGCTTCAATACGTTTTTATCTTCAAATGTCATAACTTTGTGTGTGTGGTGGCGGTTTTTATTTTGCGTACAGCTGCTTTTTTTGCCAATAAACAGCCTATTGGAAGAAAATAGTTTACTGACATAAATATAGAAATCTGAGCATGTTTATCTTATCTGAAATGGCAAAAGTTTTACATTTGCATTAATACAGAGAAGGCAGCTAAATATAAATTCTATAACAGGTACTTTCTCCTATATTTTGGCACAACTTCACACTAACAACTCGACATGGATCGATGCAACGGCAGCAGTTTAATTTGCTCAGGATGTTTTTTTTAAAGGACTGTGGTTAAAGTGGGAAAATTCAACAGCAACACGTCTCATTATGGAACTGTTAGTGGTGACAAAGTGTGTACATCCTGCTCAAGTGTCAGGGAAGGAAACCGCTCGTCATTGCCTTGAACTCCCGAGTGTTTTCTGCTGCAACATTTGAACCCATTCAGCTGTTCATAATCTGTTTAACAGCTAATCAGTAATGTAAGATGAAGGACTGGCACGCAGCTTCACTTTTCCTCAGTTCGCCCCTCTAATTGAATATTCAACGCGCGCACCGCGCTGCTGCCTTTTTTCAGCGTGGTGAGAATACGCCTTTTTAATTCTCGGTCCATACACAAGCAGTGTCAAAGGTCGAGAAATAATGAACTGCGCAGACATGGAAGTGACCTCTGCAAGCGCCACCGCTCGTCCAGAATGAATGCTTCTAAGGGAGATTTTGTTAAAAATATATATATATATTGTGACATTTGGGTAAAATTACATTTGTATTTTTCTGCCATCGTAACGCGTTTGACTGCTGTCACCTTCAGTCAGTACACATGTGAACATAGACTCAGCAAGATGCAAACAGGCGCTGATCAGTGATACTCCAACACCCAGGTAAAAAAAACAATTTTGTTTATGTGGACTTACGTACGTAGATTAAAAATGTACTGTATGTACATTTGTTGCAGCAGGCCTTCACTCTGTATTAGTAGGATATTGATTGTTTCAAACAAATATTTAATACACATACAACTTGACCTGTGGGTCCATAATAGTTTTTTTTTAATTATCTCATTGTGAAGCTTCACTCTACTTTAGGAAACAGCCGAGAGGATTCAGTTGAATCAGTGTGCCAGTGATTAGACTTGGTTGTGGTTTTAATATACGGAAGCACGCGGTGTAAAGTAAGAAGTTATTTTTAAAAGGACGACAGAGAGGCAAGTACAAGTTATTTACTGTGCGCACAACCTGAGTAGACGCACAAACATATTGGTATATGGCTCGCAAAGAGATGGCGTTTTCCGTCATAACTGTCACATTTCGACCACAGTGTTTGTCAGTAGTTGGGACATTTATGTCTCTACAGCACACATCATCGTGTCTGTCAGCATGTTTTCAGTAGCTCTGTTTATCACGCAGCTCAATCCTGCAGTGTGGTGCAGGAGCGCCATCTGGTGGCAAAGACAAGACACAGTTTGGAGATTTTGTTCATTACCAATAGATAATACACAACCCTGCTGTGGGGAATTTTGAAAAAAAAAAACCCAAAACTTTGTTTTATTGATAATTAAATTAACATTATTTTTGTAAAACCAGAGAATAGGTCATGGGGAACTGGCAGGGACTGTAAACCTCTAACTGCATTTGGCAAAGGCGCAACCATGAATGTTTGACTTATTCAAGGCAGCCACCATGCTCAATGTTTTCACTGTAGTCAGCAGTTTTATTTTTGTATGATATGGGAAGAAAAAAGCAGGAGTGCTGCTAGGTTTCAGCCAGACCACATATAACTGGGTGCAGTATCACCTTTGATCTCCAATGGGCCCCATCCGTCTCAGGGGCCCCTTGAATACTCCTCATTCACACAGTAGCACAATCTCTTTTATCTTGCCCCTCTCTGTGAGCTGCTTTCTGGAGGACTGTATGAAATTCATGAAATTCTAAAGAAAAAATAGAGGTTAGTACACCCATGTAATATATTCAATACCTCAGTTGTTAGAAGGTTACTAACAACTGGACTGAAAAAATCAAAGTCACTAAGGCTAAAATTAGACAGCTAAGCGAGTGAACTACATGCTAGTAGTAAAAATGATACTCAGAGATACTTTTTGACAATATCTTTAAATATGTATAACTTGTGTGATTGTATTCCCATATATGTGCTCACTTAAAATATGAGAGAAGAAGCAAAATAGAGAAAAGAAGTGTCTAAGTAAAGATTTGAAGAGAGAGAGGTGGAAGAGGAAGAAAAGACAAATGCTTAATTACCTGAGTCGTGTACAGTGTAAAGCCTGTTTCACTTGTCAAAAACACTGCAATCAGTA